>NC_089787.1:40292406-40297406 GCF_040412425.1 Macrobrachium rosenbergii
CTTTACTGGTCCTCAGATCAAGCTTTGACGACCGATGCACCTTCAGAAAACACTCAGATTAAGCTTTACTGAAGGTCCTCAGATCAAGCTTTGACGACCGATGCACCTTCAGAAAACACTTTGATTAAGCTTGACTGAAGGTCCGCAGATCAAGCTTTGACGACCGATGCACCTTCAGAAAACACTCAGATTAAGCTTTACTGAAGGTCTGCAGATCAAGCTTTGACGACCGATGCACCTTCAGAAAACGCTCAGATTAAGCTTTACTGAAGGTCCTCAGATCAAGCTTTGACGACCGATGCACCTTCAGAAAACACTCAGATTAAGCTTTACTGAAGGTCCTCATATCAAGCTTTGACGACCGATGCACCTTCAGAAAACACTCAGATTAAGCTTGACTGAAGGTCCTCAGATCAAACTTTGACGACCGATGCATCTTCAGAAAACACTGATTAAGCTTTACTGAAGGTCCGCAGATCAAGCTTTGACGACCGATGCACCTTTAGAAAACACTGAAATTAAGCTTTACTGAAGGTCCTCAGATCAAGCTTTGAGGACCGATGCACCTTCAGAAAACACTTTGATTAAGCTTGACTGAAGGTCCGCAGATCAAGCTTTGATGACCGATGCACCTTCAGAAAACACTGATTAAGCTTTACTGAAGGTCCTCAGATCAAGCTTGGACGACCGATGCACCTTCAGAAAACACTCAGATTAAGCTTTACTGAAGGTCCTCAGATCAAGCTTTGACGACCGATGCACCTTCAGAAAACACTCAGATTAAGCTTTACTGAAGGTCCTCAGATCAAGCTTTGACGACCGATGCACCTTCAGAAAACACTCAGATTAAGCTTTACTGAAGGTCCTCAGATCAAGCTTTGACGACCGATGCACCTTCAGAAAACACTCAGATTAAGCTTTACTGAAGGCCCTCAGATCAAGCTTTGACGACTGATGCACCTTTAGAAAACACTGAAATTAAGCTTTACTGAAGGTATTCAGATCAAGCTTTGACGACCGATGCACCTTCAGAAAACACTCAGATTAAGCTTTACTGAAGGACCTCAGATCAAGCTTTGACGACCGATGCACCTTCAGAAAAAACACTGATTAAGCTTTACTGAAGGACCTCAGATCAAGCTTTGACGACCAATGCACCTTCAGAAAACACTCAGATTAAGCTTTACTGAAGGTCCTCAGATCAAGTTTTGACGACCGATGCACCTTCAGAAAACACTCAGATTAGCTTTACTGAAGGTCCTCAGATCAAGCTTTGACGACCGATGCACCTTCAGAAAACACTCAGATTAAGCTTTACTGAAGGTCCTCAGATCAAGCTTTGACGACCGATGCACCTTTAGAAAACACTGAAATTAAGCTTTACTGAAGGTATTCAGATCAAGCTTTGACGACCGATGCACCTTCAGAAAACACTCAGATTAAGCTTTATTGCAGGTCCTCAGATCAAGCTTTGACGACCGATGCACCTTCAGAAAACACTCACATTAAGTTTTACTGAAGGTCCTCAGATCAAGCTTTGACGACCAATGCACCTTCAGAAAACACTCAGATTAAGCTTTACTGAAGGTCCTCATATCAAGCTTTGACAACCGATGCACCTTCAGAAAACACTCAGATTAAGTTTTACTGAAGGTCCTCAGATCAAGCTTTGACGACCGATGCACCTTCAGAAAACACTCAGATTAAGCTTTACTGAAGGTCCTCAGATCAAGTTTTGACGACCGATGCACCTTCAGAAAAAACACTGATTAAGCTTTAGTGAAGGTCCTCAGATCAAGCTTTGACGACCGATGCACCTTCAGAAAACACTCAGATTAAGCTTTACTGAAGGTCCTCAGATCAAGCTTTGACGACCGATGCACCTTCAGAAAACACTCAGATTAAGTTTTACTGAAGGTCCTCAGATCAAGCTTTGACGACCGATGCACCTTCAGAAAACACTCAGATTAAGCTTTACTGAAGGTCCTCAGATCAAGCTTTGACGACCGATGCACCTTTCAGAAAACACTCAGATTAAGCTTTACTGAAGGTCCTCAGATCAAGCTTTGGACGACCGATGCACCTTCAGAAAACACTCAGATTAAGCTTTACTGAAGGTCCTCAGATCAAGCTTGGACGACCGATGCACCTTCAGAAAACACTCAGATTAAGCTTTACTGAAGGTCCTCAGATCAAGTTTTGACGACCGATGCACCTTCAGAAAACACTCAGATTAAGCTTTTACTGAAGGTCCTCAGATCAGGTTTTGACGACTGATGACCCTCAGACAAGCCTCAGATCAAGCTTGCTAACAATCCTCAAATCTAGTTTGGATGACTGACAACCCCTTGACCACAAGCTACTAAAAAATTTTCCACTTATAAATGCATAGGGTTCGCTAATCGTTCTAAAACATGGATAATAAGACCTGTTCTCCGACATTATCTAGACGAGTCTATAAAAGTTTTTCTTAACTTTTTTTTTGTAGTTTGCTTCTTGTCACTGGGATTAACATCCATAAAAAGTCTAAGTGGCATAATAAAGTGATTTTACGAGCTTGTCCCTATATCAAGAGCTCGGCCAACAAAATGTAACAGAGTAACGCAACTGCAATTAAAGCGAAGCATAGTCCAAAAGGTAGAAGTTATTTGTACAGTGATAAAAAATCCTACTTTTATAGATACGGGGATATCTAGATCTATGGTACGTTTGTATCACGCTCGCTCGCTCTCTCGCTCGCTCGCTCTCTCGCTCGCTCTCTCTCTCTCTCTCTCTCTCTCTCTCTCTCTCACACACACACACACACACACACACACACACACACACACAAAGTTAAATCTTTTTCAAGATATTCAAAGAAATTTTATTGAATACAAAATTTAACCAAATTGCAGTACAAGCTGCATCAATAAATACCAAGAAAAAAAGAAGATTGATTAACAAAAACCACGCCAAAAGAATTATGCCAACTCTTCACCAAAAAGAAGATCGTCATTTAAGTTTGCTTCAAAAACCAAGCAAAGGTAATTTCTTGCCTTTACGTTGGCAAAACCCTTTCTAATTCTTTTTTTAAACAAAAGATTTAACAGCGTTTTTCTGAAGACGGCGAGACTAAAGCCGCGAACGGAATTATCGGTAACAAGGTTTAATGGTCGACTCGTAAGTTTCTAATTGAAATCGGTCATGCACGTCGGGAGGCGAGGTCTGAGTAATTGATACATCAGTGACTGGCAATTCTCGATTCGAATCCATCACTGCAGTCTGCTCTCTTCAAAGCATATTATTTACAGATGGCTTTATAAGAGCTCCACATACAACTGATACCTGCCAATTAGAGGATCATAAGACTTGACTTAATGTTTTATTAGTTCTACTCGGTCAGCCTGACTTTTATTCTGACTAGCAAGTAAAGATCGTAAAGAATAATTATCATGAAAACTTTCTCTCTCTCTCTCTCTCTCTCTCTCTCTCTCTCTCTCTCTCTCTCTCTCTCTCTCTCTCTCTCTCTCTCTCTGACACTTGAACAAGATCTTCAACCAAGCAAGAAAATCTCCCTCCTGGCTACGCGTGATGCCAGGGCTGTATCTTGGCAGGGGAGAGCAGTTCCCTCATTCATCAAGTTTATGATTAATTAACAACACGAACCTCTCAATATACCCCTACACATGCTAGGCGGGGATGAGAGTCGTTAATATTGATATCTCCGTCCTGCTCATAAGTTCCCTGGTGTCTCTCAGTCTCTCCCTCCAAAGCCCCACTCGTAGATTCCTCTGTGCCTCTGCCATCAATTGTTCCTCAACGTTCCCCTGCTCCACCGCCATCTCCTACGCTTCAGTTCCTTGGAGCTTTCACCACCTCATCGTTATCTGAAAATCTTCCTATCCTCCGCCACCTATAGAACAGAATAGAATATACAATTTAGGCCGAGGGCCAAGCGCTGGGACCCATGATTTCATTCATCGCTGAAAGGAAAATTGAGAATAAAGGTGAAAACGGGAGGAAAACCTCGTAGTTGCACAATGAAACAATTGTTAGGAGGAGGCAGAACGTCAGATGGAAGAAAGAATATGAAAGGAAGTACAGTTAAAGGAATGAAAGGGGTTGCAGCTAGGGGCCGAAGGGACGCTGCAAAGAACCTTAAGTAATGCCTACAGTGCACCGCGCGTGAGGTGCACTGACGGCACTAACCCTCTTACAGTGTCCATCTATAGTTACTAGTCGCTAGTACACTCACGATTCCACTATCTCTTGTTCCTTCGTTCCTCTGGTCCTCGACAGCTAGTTCTCAAACTCATAAGCTCCATCATCTCACCCTGGTACTCGTCTATATTCCACCATCGTCTCATCCTAATCGTTGAGTTCCACCATCTCCTATTAGAGTCCCACCTTATCTCCCAAACTCTAGCCGATCAGTGATTAATGTATCGGTTATAAATGTACATTTAGTCTTGCTGTGGCTCGAATATTCTTTTAGTAGGAGTTCAGTCTCTTCTCTGATCACAAGAGTAATCGGAATTACTTAATCCATGTCAAATGATCATCAATATAAATTTTTTAAGATCCGTCGGTACATTATTCACTGCATTTTTTTTATTGAGAATAAAGCTGTATCCCGGTTATATACCTAATAATATAATCTGACAATCTAGGTTGCAAGTATCTAGCAGGTATGCAAATATCAAAGTATAAGATAGCTTCGTAAAATAACTCGGAAAACCCGTTACGTCTGACGTCTGAGAGAGAGAGAGAGAGAGAGAGAGAGAGAGAGAGAGAGAGAGAGAGGAACCAAACTGCCGTAAAAGCAGTCTGTCATCTGTTTAACCATTTAACCATTGTTTGGTAAAATTAACAATTGAAAGCTGGTTACACATTATATTCTACGAACTTCAATAAAGATTTAATTCTATATACAGGACAATAATAATAATAATAATAATAATAATAATAATAATAATAATAATAATAATAATAATAATAATATTAAAAGGCAAGACGAATCC
>NC_089787.1:40302406-40307406 GCF_040412425.1 Macrobrachium rosenbergii
CCATAATATGGGTATAAGGAAATTAAGCATGGAAATAACAGGCTTCGCCGAATTGTCATCCAATAACTACGCACTCTGTAAAATATCACCTAGTATTTATTCGGAAAAATGGGCATACTGTAATTCATACTAAATATTCGCTACAATAAGTGGCTTGGCAGAGTATTGATGTTGTCCTATTATTATTATTATTATTATTATTATTATTATTATTATTATTATTATTATTATTATTATTATTCAAAAGATGAACCCTATTCATATGGAGCAAACGCACAAGGGCCATTGACTTGTAATTCAAGCTTCCAAAGTAAATGATTTTCATTTGAAAGAAGTAACAGAAGGTAATAGGAAGTACAGAAAGAGGAGATCAGGTCAGTTATTAGAAATCAAAAAAAAATTAAATTAATAAACAGACTAAAATGTAATTAAGTTATGAAAATACAAGGATAATTGCTTTAGGGTAGTAATGCAGTGCATCTTCGCCTAAACTTATGACGTTCTCATTCCATGACATCCTCAGAGAGACTGTTCCACAATCCAACTGTGTTAGGAATAAAGGACCTCTGGAACTGAGAAGTTCGACTAACCGATGAAATCTGTACTTTCTCGCTGTTTTAGTGTTGAGAGAGAGAGAGAGAGAGAGAGAGAGAGAGAGAGAGAGAGAGAGAGAGAGATGTCCTTGCAAAAAGATTGCGCTGGTCACTTTCTTGATAAGAAAAAGTTTCATCTAAAATCAGTGTATCTGTACAAATTTCCTCTCCTAGAAAGCAAACTATTTTCCTCTCCTAGAAAGCAAACTATTTCTCTTCCGACTGCACTCCATAAATAGCGGAAAGTTTAAGTTTAGAGTATTCTATTTGAGACAGATAAGTATAATTTCAATTTCAGTTACACTACATGATCCGCTGAGTGTGACGAAACATGTGAGAATCATAAAGCAATTCTATGCGGACAGTTTTAGACCGCCGTCTCCCAAATCCTGTAAATGACTTACGTTTCTCGCGAATAATTTTTATTCTAAATTTAACATTGACGAAAACACAAACGAAGGACGATCTTAGATTCACAATTTCTTATAAACCTAGTTTGGATATTAACTAATTACTTCTATGTGCATACGCAAAATGCATACACACGTGTTAAAGAAAGCTAACAAACTGCCGTAATCGGAAAATACATCGGGACGTACCACTGTTGTAAAATTGATAATTATGAAAATATGAATCATAAAAGTGAAAGCTTTACCAATTAAATCTGACAGCCGTACCAGAGATGCTAATTTCCTTTCAAAGTAAAAATTTAATAAATTTAATATATATGCTGTATATATATATATACAAACTATATATATATATATATATATATATATATATATATATATATATATATATGTATGTATCTACATATATATATATATATATATATATATATATATATATATATATATATATATATAAATATTATATATATTATATATATATATATATTATATATATATATATATATATATATATTTATATATATATTTATATATGTATATATATAAATATTTATATATATATATATACATATTTATATATATATATATATATATATATATATATATATTACATATTTATACAGAATATACTACTGTACATGCAATACCAACTATGATTTCTTTTTTGCAAAAAAGCTATCCTTCCCAAACGTCATCTTTTTGACACGCACTAAAATCTGAAAGTTGCCTTTCGATGCAGGCCAAAATAACCAAATCTTAGGAGATTTGCATTCACCGTCGTAAGATTAAAAACCCAGTTACCAGCGAAATGAATAAATAATCTTGGCCCCTAAACAGCGGTAGCAGCCATCTCTTACATCACCGGACCCGGACGTGCAATGAGCGCACACGAGCACCATAAACTTCCCGTGCAATAAATAACGATGTTGCACGAACGAATGCAAGCTGATAATTAAATAAGTATGAAACAATTTGCGATAGACCATTTTTATCTACGACTTTCGTAAAACTTGCACAAGCTACCTGGTCAATATTTTGGAAGATTTTTAGGTCGAGTCAAAATTCTCGACGTGGAATTAATTCTGTGGAAGGAGACAGGCGCACGTCTGCAAGGCCCTCTTGTTTATGGGGGTTAGGTACGCGGCACGCAGAGGCTATCCTGAAGTAATTTGGTTGATAATTAAAGATTTTTAATTTATACTCCAAATGTGAGCTAAAACGGCCATTGATTTTAGCCGTCTCAAAAATAGTTGCACCTAATTCAAATTATTTATAGTACTTGTTGTGGTATAGATGTGTATTCATTTATTTTGTTCAACGGGAAATAATCACAAATTCTTATTTGCTGACAGGTTACTAATAAAAATTAAGAACAGTTCGAAACTCAGGATTCCTTCATGTAGTGTAAATTTTCAGTTCAGCAGCAAGAAAGAATCTCCTCGATAAAATAAAACATTAAAAACACATTTTACCACCATAAAAATCGCACCATAGTGATAATAATAATAGTTATCTAGAAATTTAAATGTGTCTTATTTAACTTGACGGCAACATTTTTTTTTAAGTATATGTCTCAATATATCTTGTATCCATTTGAGTGACCTGTAAATTGGAAGGTTGCAGTCATGAGTTACTTTCAAGAAAGGTTGTCAGTCAGACCTTTTATAAATGAACGTATCAGCGATGAAGTGGTATTAAAATTTTACCAAAAAAGCATTTAATACGTATACTAGATCAGTTAAATCTAATCAATATGGTAATTAGTATTCCTAATGGATGCGAGGTAATGGCACATTTCATATGGAATATTTAAATACATTTGACAGGACTTTAGAATAATTAGTACAACATTACACTCTCAAGTTAAATACGAAATTAATACTTCTAGATTCTATGAAAATATGGTAATTATAGTATTCCTAATGGATGCGAGGTAATGGCACATTTCATATGGAATATTTAAATATATTTGACAGGACAAAGTAATTAGTACAACATTACACTCTAAAGTTAAATACGAAATTAATATATCTAGTTTTATTCTGTGAAAATAGAACGTTAGACTAAAAATTTGAATATCGGAATAGTAAAAATTTCCTTGTGCTCTCTTATTGTATTAACGAAAAAAAATCCATTCTTATTAAAGGTCGTGAGGTATTACGCGAATCTATCATCTGCGTGACAAAAAATAGAAAAGAAAAAGTCAAATAACTACAGGTATAAAAACCCAACCTTTGGAGACCACACAAAACCTGAATATTACCATATTCATTTTACTTCTGGGATTTATCATTATAATAATAATAACTACACTTGTACAGATTGGTACCTGTGACACCCATACATATATTCCGTGACTGAGGTATAAACAAAAACCCGCAAGTCATCTAAAATATGTAAGATGAGTTTTCATGTTCACATTTTCCATTCTTTTCCAATTACTTTGTACCATTCTGTAAACACCGGCACTTCATTTTCAACATCCGCATACTTGAGGAACATCCCACATCGACAAGTGCTTATGTCAGAGGAACTGACATCCGATACATCACCATTACATGACCTTGTTATTATGTGCAAATGAATGCCAATAATGTCTGCAACGCAGATAAGGGTAAATGACCCGACTGCCATACGGCGGGCGAAAGAACAGGTGAGCAATTACTTGGAGATTTGATGGAAAGGATCAAACTTCTCTTATAACTGGGAGGATTGTTTGATAGCGAAACGGAACTCAGTATGATTATAAATTTACATTACTGTCCAAAAAAGGAACAGTTTAATTGAATTGAATTGATTACAGAATTTAGGCCAATGGCCAAGCACTGGGACCTATAAGGTCATTCAGCGCTGAAACGGAAATTGACAGTAAAGGTTTGAAAAGAGTAACAAGAGGAAAACCTCGTAGTTGCACTATGAATCAATTGTTAGGAGAGGGTGGAATGTAAGTTGGAAGAAAGAATATGAGAGGAGGTACAGTAAAAGAAACGAAAGGGGTTGCAGCTACAGGCCGAAGGCAGGCTGCAAAGAACCTTAAGTAATGCCAACAGTGCACCGCACGAGGTGCACTGACGGCATTACACCCCTATGGAATAAAGAATGAAGAAATCAGGAGGCAGTTTTCAGTCTGTATTCTTCTTTTAACGTGCCTTTTTTCCCATTTGTATGGGTTAAGCACGATATGCCTTCTTTTTGAAGGACTTTGATTTGGCTTTTGGGGTAGACTTCTTAGTCTCGATCGGCTGCCCTGCCTGTCATCGCTTAGACCCGGTAGGAATGTGCATGTATTGTACCAGTCACTAGCGCCCTTTCTCCCAGCAGCGAGGAGACGTTGCGCAGTTAGGTCGACAGTCGAGACGTGTGAGGTGTCTGTTATGTTTTTAGATGATGTTGGAGTGGCTTTGTTTGTGTGTGTATTAGTCTGTAACACCCATTTACTTTTAAGCAAACCTATCCGTTGATTACATACATAATCCCGGCGTCTACACGGATAGCAAAGTGTCCGCCCCTCTAACCGGTCGGCTGCGGATTTTTCAGTCTGTATCATTCCAGTCAGGAGATGTTTTTGGTTTTGCAGGATTATCTCCGTCGCTTCTACAAAAGCAGTATAAGGTCCGAACTTCTTAGCTATGTGACCGAAGCGAAATAAAGCATTTAGTATTACGTGTCGTTGCTATCCAAGCGTTAACTAAGTAATTTTAAGCAGTGGTTTATAGCTAGTCTAATTACCTTCGGCGGTCCTCACAACCACGCTCTAAGGTAATCGTAGTTCCTCGTTAGACGAGTCGGCAGAGTTCTCGACTAGCATTCTGCTAGGCCCGAGTTCGAGTCTCCGGCCGGCCAATGAAGAATTAGAGGAATTTATTTCTGGTGATAGAAATTCATTTCTCGGTATAATGTGGTTCGGATTCCACAGTAAGCTGTAGGTCCCGTTGCTAGGAAACCAACTGGTTCTTAGCCACGTAAAATTAGTCTAGTCCTTTGGGGCAGCCCTAGG
>NC_089787.1:40309906-40319906 GCF_040412425.1 Macrobrachium rosenbergii
AGCGAGTGCGCGCCTTTCGTTAGAAAATCCCATAAGATTGTTATAAGAGTAACATTTATTAAAACCTTAAAAGTTAGGAAACGTTATCTGTGACTACCCTTTATTGTCACTGAGATTAAAATCATTCTTAAAAATGAGAAGGAAATTTTTCTTCAGTGAGTTCTAGTTACATCGAATCTGCTGCTGCTGCTACTATTACTACTATTATTACCGCTATTTTTCAGGTTTTTTACAACAAACATTTCTCTTTCATTGTGTTTTCTTTCGTCTATTCCACTTATATCTTCAATTTTTACCATTTATTGCAAATCACAATCTGAAAGAGTTCGCACTATGGGAAGCTTAGGCCAGATATGTGGTATAAGAGTCTACTCAGTTTTCTTTTGGATAATAGACCGTCTACTAGGGTCTCAAAAGTATGCAGAATGGAGATGGCTTGGTCCCAAATTCGGGACGGTACGTAACGTCCCTAAGGTTGGATTCGCTGTCTCGAACCTTACCTATGATGCCGTCGTTTTTGACAGTACTGGTCCATTTTACAATAATGATTGAATGACGACCAAATGGGATCTGAGTGAAAATAAACCGTCTGCTGTCGTATGAATTTGTATTATGACAAACATTAAATGACCACAAACGAAAATCAGAATAAAGAATTTTATGCAAATCTACATTTCTGTGCAACACTGAATAATTACTTTCTATTGTTCGATGCAATTACTATATAACAATTTGTACCCGAGAACACCACTGAAAGAAACCAAACTCAATTGAATTGAAAATAGAATTTAGGCCAAAGGCCAAGCGCTGGGACCTATGAGGTCATTCAACAGCGAAACGGAAATTGACAGTAAAAGGTTTGAAAGGTGTAACAGGAGGGAAACCTCGCAGTTGCACTATGAATCAATTGTTAGGAGAGGGTGGAAAGTAAGATGAAGAAAGAGAATATGGATGGAGGTACAGTAAAAGGAACGAAAGGGGTTGCAGCTAGGAGCCGAGGGCACGCTGCAAAAGACCTTAAGTAATGCCTACAGTGCCCGGCATGAGGTGCACTGACGGCACTACCCCCTACGGTGAAGAAATCAAATTAATGAACAAATATCCATAAAATTTCGACATTTTCATGAACTGTGATTCTAGGGAGGATACCCACTACATTGAACTTTAAGTGGCTCTATGTTACTACTGACGCTACCAAAGGCTCATTCTGCTTTGTTCTCCGTCTTCAATTTTCATTTGAATCCTATGGGTGCCCAATTTATTTACCCGTCTTCTTCTATTTCCACTTAAGAACAAATCATTCTAGCAAGACGCATTCTGCATAAATGTGCATCCATATAAAAGTACTTAATTTCTTTATGTGTAACAACGTACGTCTACCGAAAAACTCTACATTTTATATTTTCCAGCCCGGTGAAAGTCTCTGGCCCTTATTTAAGCAAGCAGAATCAAGATACTGCGGTGTGAATTTTGGGGGAGTACGAATCGTCCATAGGGTTAAGACTGTCGTCTCGACCCCTCTCTTGATATAGTACATGGGAAGTCATCGTTGATTACATCCAGGACCCACTAAGGTCCTGATTACATCGTCAGCACTTACATTCGTTTTGTCTTGTTAAAAAGGTTTTGATTGATCATTGGTGTCAAAGACCTTCGTGGCCTTTCTTCTCTCTTTTTTTTTTTTTTTTTTTTTTTTGGTCATTCACAGCAAGTTCTATTTGCAAATATCTTTCACTGGAAGACCACCGTTTATACTTGGTCATGAAGACCTGTTATTCCAGGAACATAAATATTGCAAATTTGGCTACTCTCTCTCTCTCTCTCTCTCTCTCTCTCTCTCTCTCTCTCTCTCTCTCTCTCTCTCTCTACGTGTGTGTGTGCACGCAGTTGGAACAGCGTGGTTTGTCTAACTTGCCAAATTTGATTATCATATGCCATTGTGGACCAGTGATCTTAAACCTTGGGCTATGCCCTGACACCGATATATGGAAAGGTATATTAGAATCAAATTAAATCATAAATGAAAGTTTATGTCTCATCTTTCATTATATATATATATATATATATATATATATACATATAAATATAGATATATATACACATTACATATATATATACATATAGATATAGATAAATATATATATATATATATATATATATATATATATATATATATATATATATATATCTAAGATATATATATATATATATATAATATATATATATATAGATATATATATATATATATATATATATATATATATATATATATATATATATATATATATATATATATATATAGAGAGAGAGAGAGAGAGAGAGAGAGAGAGAGAGAGAGAGAGAGAGAGAGCACAACATAAATCTTGAAAACGCTTCCTTAACATTATGCTATACAGGCTTAGTGGAAGATGAACTGGGTCGATTTCCCAACATTATCGTTGTTTGTGAAGAAATTACTTTTGCAACAGTTGCTAGGGCCTGTTTGCCTGTGTACCTAAAAGTGCAAGCAAAATTCGTGGTACACAATTTAAGGTCACAGGCGATATTACTAACACATACATATATTTATATATTTATTTATATATTTATATATATATATATATATATATATATATATATATATATATATATAATTTAATATATATATATGGTATATATATATATATATATATATATATATATATATATATATGTAATTTATATGTATATATATATATATATATATGTGTATATATATATTTATTATATATATGTTATATATATAAATATATATATATATATATATATATATATATATATATATATATATATATATAACTTTATATATTATGATATGCATTTGCAAATACACATTTATCTAGAGAAAACTGCTTTCTTTAAAAGGTGAATCCAGAGATGAACAGGTAAAAAACCACTTTCAAATGCTAAATCGTGGATGAACCACTTTTTTTATTAACCATTCCATACACCTACACTGATTAATATATAAAACTTCTCTAAGCATCAGTCCTTACGTATTTACCTTATAAAATTATATTTATAAAAAAGACATGCGCTGGTATATAATTAGAAGCTTATAATCTAAACGTATTAATGCGAAAGATGTTAATAATTTTAATGAAAAAACTTGAAAGTTGAAATAGGCAATGTATGAATGATATTGTCACGCCCTTCATGACGAATCAGGCGAGGGCCTCCAGAAATAAACAAGGAAGGGAAAGGTAAAGGTAAACGTAAAGGGGGATAAAAACAGACAGAGGGAGGGCCAAGTCGAAATGGGTTCACCTCTTTTGGTAACCTGAGACACGTCTGACCTTCCCGGCGCTGCAGTATAATTCGGGTGATAAGCGTAAAGGGATATTTGTCCGAATTAGTAATCTTATTTGGGAACTTCGGCAAAAACAAACCTGCGTTTCCCACTCAATAAACGGCAGTTGCTTCTGTGGGGTTGAATCTAAGGTAAATAATTTTATATGATCATATGCAAATGTGGAAACATTCATAAATTCATTAACGATAATACTCTTAATATGCAAATCTCTTAATATACAATGTATTAATTGATGGCGAAAGTATTAATAAATTTCACAGCGCTGGGGTTTCACTAACCTATCTGCCGGAATATTATTACGAAACGAATATGCTAATTAAGTTCCAGATTGAAACAGAAGTTGCTTAACTTTCAAAAAGATTTTAATAATATTCGCAAAGATTAATATTTCCTGACAGCACCATGGAGCCTCCTTTCTCATTTGCTTTTTTTTTATGCTTCAAGTTGGATCTGATGTCATGATCAACGAGTATTGGAGAAGAGACGAGGAGAGGCCCAGTTTTTGCCGTGTTTCTCTTTATGTTCGGAGACCGCTGGAAAGTATAATACACGTATTTAACAATTAAATAAATACGGGCCGAGTCCGGCCTTCCAGCAACCAAACACGAATTCCTGACTTATTTACGTGTTTTAGTGCCAATAATAACTTCATTACCCGAACGAGAGGAGGAGCATTTCCAGACCTTGTGCCTCCTGGAAGCCATTAAACCGCCCCAGACGAGAGATGGAAAAAAACGAGAAACAAGCTATAAACAAGGTAGTATACTCCATTTTTTTTTCCTTAAGCGCTCCAAAGAACCCACGCTGGCTTCGTGGATGGTGGGGGAGGTGGGCTAAAAGCTTAGGAAGGATGTTAAAATGAGGAGGAGGAGATATTGCGCTCTCTCCGTACATTTTCGGTCAAAGCACGCCGTCATGTTACAATGGCAGAGGTGTAACTTACGGGGATGTTTTCACCAAGGTCCAGGAGAGGTCTGCTCTCTGGACCATCGTTCTTGCTACAGTATGGAACACGTTGCCCGGGCAATGGGTCTTTTTGGTCATCTTTGTTAAGTCAGGGTATCTCTCTCTCTCTCTCTCTCTCTCTCTCTCATTTTTTGTTGTAAATATGTATTTGCATCTGTAGTTGGAAGAATTATAAATAATATATATATATATATATATTTTATATATTATATATATATATATTTATATAAATAAATATATATATATATATATATATATAATAATATATATATGTATATATAATATATATATATGTATATATATATATATAATATATATATATATATATATATATATATATATATATATATATATATGTATATATATAATATATATATATATATATATATATATATATATATATATATATATATATAATATATATATATATGTATATATATATGTATATATGTATATTATATATATATATATATATATATATATATATATATATATTCATATAAATTCTCATCTTGTTTTCAAAGAAAAACAAGACAATGGTCACTGCCACATTTGTAATTCAACTGCTTAAACGTCAACGAAAGCCGTGCAGAAAACATCGAGAACATTAGCCACTTCGTATACCTCGTTTGCTTTCTGGCACTTGCTTTCCAACAGCTCTGCCACCCTGTTTATTCAACCCTTTCTAGGTCTTCCTCTCATCATTCCTCTTAACACTTCTGGTTCATGTCTTTTCAACATGTCTTCCCCCATATGACCGAACCATAATACTGATCTTTAGTTATAACTATGCTAACCCTTTTCCACTTTTCTCGCCCTTAAATATATATATATATATATATATATATATATATATATATATATATATATATATATATATATATATATATATATATATATATATATATATATATATATATTTATACAGTATATATATACGTGTGTGTATGTGTACTAAAAGTCTTTTGGGATTATGTTGCTATCCCCATGCCCATCTCACCTTGGTTATGAACCACCGCAATCGACTAACGACTAGGTAAACAAACTACTTAGGTGGAAACAAATATACTAATTTCATGTGCATAATTATTTCCAACGTTTATATATATATATATTATATACATCATCATGTGTGTGTGTGTGTGTGTGTGTGTGTGTGTATAATCTGTTAATTAATAAAATTACTATATAAAATTGCTATATAAAATCAGTAAAACTATATATAAATACAGCACAGAATACAAGATAAAAACAAAAAACAAATGTCAATATTATTTAACAGTCTGAGAGTAAACTGTATCATCATGCCTCTAAGATCTAGCGCGACTTAAGCAGTTATCATCAAGATTTCTATAAGCACGGGAAAGAAGACAGAATGTAATTAAATGACATATCAATTTAACTCACATTTAGAAATGGGAAATGTTGAGAACAGGATTTAGATGTCACTTCACTAGAATAACTTGATATTCATTGGTGATGATATTCTCATGGCCGTGTTCTACTACATCATCGAGAACGTGTATTGTAGAGTGACAAGCATATTAAGCGCCTGGACTATGCTCTAAGGGTAATTGGTTTCTTTGTCCCTTACCTCCGACTAGCTAGTAAGTTCCGGTACCCACTTTCTGCTGGGCCGACTGGGTGAGTGGAAAGTTAGAATCTAAAGCAAGACCTCGCATGGCTGTAACTAGAAAATACCTAGAAGCATTTGCTATAAAGGAACCTTTTAAACTACCCGAAGTAGGCCCAGTGGACATTCCGGTGCCCTTAAAAAGTTTAAATGTTCTTATGTAATATAAACTTAATCGAAACTACGATGAGAGCCGATGAAACACGGTTTTTCAGCAACACCTTTTTATCCATCGGATAAAGGTGAAAGTTGGCAAGTGTATGTTTTGTGTACCTAATTATTGCAAGTGTTATTTGTGTTCAATAGTTCTGTACCAGAGTAAAAGTGGGTTTCCTGTGTGTGCCATCAAAATGTGTAAGGGTTTTGTAATGACGTTAACTATCAAGTCTTTCCACCCACAGTGAAGGACATATGGGGAAAACGTCTCTTCACTGTGCCCATTTCACTTGGCGATGGCATATTCACTAATTGATATTAGCACCCAAGACCAAGAGAAAGGGAAGGTTTGCTCACTTTCCCCAAATATCCCATGTAGGTGGAGCTTTGTACTTATTGCATCAGCAGGTGAATTGCCGCAATGAGCATGTACCTCGAAGATATGTCATTTATAGTTACTCCAGGCAGGAGGCAACGACATCCAATTGGGTAGACCTTGTCTCTCTTGGCCTTTTTAATACCCATACAAGGCTTCAGCGATATCAATGATGGCGAGCAGGATTTGTCATCGTCCCTTGATAGCATTATCATTCTCAATAATTTTATTATTATTATTATTATTATTATTATTATTATTTTGGAGGTTTATTGCAACTTCCACAGCAGTTGTTAGGACTAAGTTGTTAGCTTGGATTTCTTCCATTTTCTTGATATTCGTATTGTTTCTACTTTACAAATAATTCAATGCAAGTAGTTCATCCACATAATGAACCAGTCTATAGCTCATTTGTTAGATCTACATCTATTCAGGGCGGGAATACAAAAAGACAATCCATTTTGTTTATCTCAGGTTTGACAAGATCTGTTTGCAGCATGTCAGGAGCGGTCACTAGAAGTAGAATTTAAATGAAAAGCAATGATGCCTCATTTCCTCAATTGTTAGAGTTGTAAAGTCAACGCCATTGTTTTATTTCAGTTAATGTAACCCATTGTTATTTTTCTTGGTTTTTATTTATATCATATAACACCCTAAGAACTTGTATACTCTGCAAATAAAAGGTACTGGTAGGAGTCAAGATTTTGATATCAAATTATTTACCTGCTTCAATATCAATCAAATGTAACACGATTTATATTGATATGCATGGAAAGGAAAATATATTGAAATCAGTTTTGAATGAGGAACATATTGTTATAATCACTGTGTTTTAATAGATATGTTTTAGAGGTACAAATAAAACATCTAACACTATACATAATTAATTTACAAAATGTCTTCGTCGTCGTCACATCTCGAGGAGGAGGTCATCATCCACGTTTTCATCGTCGCTAGCGAGATCAATAATGACTGGTCCCACGCTCTCATGGATAATGTCCGATTTCAAGTACTCTTCCTCAAAATGACGTGTTGTCTAACAGCTCCTGCCCGCACTTTTGGGGCGGCCAAGTAACCAATACCCACCATAGAAATAATTACCTATTCACACTAGAGTAAATCTTGCCACAGGTCTTCTCGCTTCAATACAAAGTGGTAAGCCGTAGCACAAATGCAGTCTTGCAACCACGGGGACAATTCCATATCCTGCTGGCCATTATCGAATTTGTCGAAGCCTAAATTCTTTAAGCATTTAAGCATATCCATTCACCGCCTACCTGGTGGATGGGCGGAGCCTTATGACGTCATATGTTTACGTCACGAATTGTTTTAGAATCCTTGTTTGATTTTCTCGGTCCCGGCATCGGTGACTTCATTTTACTCTATAAATATCAAAACTATCGAACTTAGGCTCTAAATAATACTTAAAAATTAGGTAGGGTTATAAAATATACACTTGCCAACTTTCAACTTTATCCGATGCTTTGATAAAAAGTTGTTGCTGAAAAAGTGCTTCATCGGTTCTGAATCCCCTCAGTAAATGATAGGTAAAGTTCTCCACAATCACCAAAGTTACCAAGGACCGCAAATTCCATGACGCAGAAGTCACTTAGAGCTCGATTTACTTCCAAAGTGTGTAGCTCGATTGAGGGTTAAGACCTGAGTATGACGATCTTGAATTGAATTGAATTGCATATAGAATTTAGGCCAAAGGCCAAGCGCTGGGACCTATGAGGTCATTCAGCGCTGAAATGGAAATTGAGGTAAAAGTTTGAAAGGTGTGACAGGAGGAAAACCTCGCAGTTGCACTATGAATCAATTGTTGGGAGAGGGTAGAAATATAAAACAATGAGAATATAAAAGGGGGTAAAGTAAAACGACTGAAAGGGTGTGCAAAGAACCTGAAGCAATGCCTACAGTGTACCGCATGAGGTGCACTGACTGCACTAACCCCCTACGGGAATGACGATCTAGTCGATACCAAAAGCACATCAGTACAGAGAAAACCAGACTCCTGGACTTGAAAACTGGTCGATAAACATTTGAAGATCTTATCTGCAGTGATGCTCCAGCTACCTAAATTAGCCGAGCAAGAGTTGCATTCTGTAATGCTATAACTGCCATAAAATCGACCGAATTGCATGTCGATGGCAATTTACACCACATGAATCTGAAGCTCCTGAGTACACTGGCTCTCAAATCAAGTTCAATAGATTTAAAAGCGCAGAAGCACAATCCAGGCGTCAGAGCCTAATAAGAACTATAAATTACGAAGCTCTTCAGAAAGGCATAACGCGAGATGTACTTTTCCCTATCTGGGGGCAGATCGGCACAATAGGATGTCAGAAATAAGTAAACTCAAGACTTTATAGCCGTAGAGTCTATATAATAAATTTGCTATCCCAGGAAACTGCAGCTTGATAGCGAATTGGTCTCGAAACACTGACCCCATAGCGAACATGAGGTTTTATTTAAAGGCAATTGCAGATATAAAGATCTGAATTGGCTAAACTGAAAAGCAAAGACATGCATTAATAAGAATAACGCTTGAGAAACTTTTCCTTTTGAGCTCTGTTTTTAAAAATTAGAAATTTAACAAATTTGGAATATATGGAATCATGTAAACGTTTGATGAATACATTTTATCATTTCGAAGGATTCATGTATTAATCTGATTAATCTTAAATTAGATTCCTCCTTATTCACTTGTACACGCTCAATTTAAGTTTTAAAAACAATTTTTTAAACTCACAATGCAGGTTTAAAAGTTAAAAACTATTTTTTAAAGAAAACAGTCTCGAAATAAAACCTGCCGATGAATATTGAGATATTTAGATTTTCTTAAGTGTGTTTTAGGAGGCATAAATTTCAAGATGCAATTTTTGCAAAAGTAATGAGCTTCCAATGACAGAGAAAGATGATTATGGCATAATTATACTTTGTGGTTAAACTCTCAATTATACCGAAACTTTGAAAAAGACATAACCGAACGCAGAGGCTCATTTTAGAACTTGTATGAAATCACAGTTTGCAAACACACACAAAAAAAGATCTTTCTTCTGACGCTGTCGACAATAATTATCGACTTCCAATCGTCGTTCATGTTTATGGATATGACAGCATAGCATTCATAACCACCATCCCCCCCCCAAAAAAAAAACTTTCTTAAAAATATATAAATGAGATGAAATGCGAAAATAAAATGTAAATAAGGTTTCTTCTTTACGAGCCGAGGAATCCTCTTCGGCGAGTCTAATAATCTCATTAAAAACACCTTCAGGATCCCCCAGCAGGAAACTGCCGATGCCCAGGATTGCTGAATGGTCTCGAAGGAGGAGGCAGGAGGAGGTAGGAGGGGGAGGGGGAGGAGGAGGACGACCGGGAGTGCCACTTTTGAATTTTCAAAAGAGCTTCTCGGGGCTCGTGACTCCCACCGATGTCATTTACAAGTGAAAGCAACTTGGCAGTTTTGTACACGAGATTAAAGTTACGCTTTTATGGGATGGACACGTCATGCACGGTCTACAGAACTCGGCAA
>NC_089787.1:40324906-40329906 GCF_040412425.1 Macrobrachium rosenbergii
TCTTCCTATATCGCGGGTGTGTAAGGTAAGTACCGTGTGTGTGTGTGTAAATGTGTATTGTTATGTGTGTGTGTGAAAGTGTGTGTTGGGGAAGGGAGGGGGGAGGGAAGGGGAGAGAGAGAGAGAGGGGAGGGAGGGGGAGGGAAGGGAGGGAGAGGGAGAGAGAGGGGAAGGGGGGAGAGAGGGGAGGGGGGGGGGGAGGGGGGGAGAGAGAGGGGAGAGAGAGAGGGGAGGGAGGGGGAGAGAGAGGGAAGATTACTGAACTAATTTTCTCAGAACGCCTTGCCATTTTATTTAGAAGACCTTTGTGTTACAAATAATATCTTTTGCTGTCGTAACCCGTAAAAACTATGAGAAAATATTCATCATCTAATCGACATAGTACATATAAGCCCACACCACCAAACAAACAAAATCCAGACACCGCACACGCGGAGTGTGCAGAGCAGAAAGCAGCAAACAGCAGCAGCAGCAGCAGCAGCGGGGGCAGCAGCGCAGACGTGGCTAAAAAGCGAGGCTAAAAAGGAGGCGAAGGGAGGTGTGAACATTTTCATCAAGTTGTTCGGCGTCAAGCGAAGGTGGCGGGAGATGCTTATCAGTGCGGGAGATAAACATCTGAGTCGATGCTCTTGACGGGGACCCTTAACGGCAAATGTGGTTCGCTCTTTGCCGTAATGGATTGCATTATCTGCAGCCACCATTTGTTGTTATTCTGAGAATCTTCACCTCTTTCTCTCTCTCTCTCTCTCTCTCTCTCTCTCTCTCTCTCTCTCTCTCTCTCTCTCCCTGAGATGCTATTAAAATCAAAAGACTAGCAAACCAAACAAGACCTTACTGGTGAATTAAAACAAGCTGATACAATGAACTAAAGATCTCTCTCTCTCTCTCTCTCTCTCTCTCTCTCTCTCTCTCTCTCTCTCTCTCTGATATGCTATTAAAATCAAAGGACTAGCAAACCAAACAAGACCTGACTGGTGAATTAAAACACATGATGATACAATGAACTGAAGATTCTCTCTCTCTCTCTCTCTCTCTCTCTCTCTCTCTCTCTCTCTCTCTCTCTCTCTCTCTCTCGTGACTGAGAATAAGCTGAGTATATACGACGATTATCAAGAGAAAGTATGATGCCGTGGGAATGTGCTGATTACAAAAGAAGGCTTACGATAGCGCTGGAAGATAGCTGGATATTTTTGTTTTCGAAAATTCAGTGTTAATATGAATGGCAGCTTACAGTTCGTAGCTCTTAATAACAAAAAAATAAAAAGCGTTGCTTTAATGCAAATTAATTTTAAGTAATAACTATAAAATATTTAATCGGAAGGATTATACACCAACAGATACTTCGAATCAAAGTGCTTTTGCCGATTTTAAAATTTTCACTTCACAGACACTTATATGTGTCGAAAAATAACAAAACTCAGTCAACATGCAGCTAGCAAAACCTTCGAATCCAGAGAAAGTATTGTGTTGGTAAATAAATAATCTTCATTCAGTCGTTTTGACATTAGGGTTACATGTACTAAAAAGTTGAGGATCTTGGCAGAAATGATACAGCTTTAATTATATATCAAACCTAAATGAAGGCAAGTTATAATCATAATATAAGATCGCTCATTCGATGTTGAAACCCGACCGTAATGAGTAACGCTTATAACAGAAACTAATATTTTATTCAGATAACTGAAAATTTCGTCTTCCATTTCTACGCTCAAAGCTATATCCTTTATTCATTAATCTCAGAGAGCCTATACCAGTAAAAAAAAATAATTTTTACACATTTTGGAAATATAACTGAATAGTCGATAGAACGGATATATCTATTCCCTAATTAATTCTGCAGCTTTTAATTATTTATTAATATTCAGTCTATTGTGTCTGTAGCAAAACAGAACCATATAATTTACTAAAATTGTCAAGAAAAATCCTTTCTGGATCCTTTTAGGAATCCCACATCACTGCGAATTCACACTGAAACAATACCGAAACCATCCTGTGTTCTTCAGTTTTAGAGACTAAACCATAATCAACTAAATTGGTCAACCAAATCTAATCCGCTCTCTTCCAGCAGCCGTCAAACCCCACCACAGCGTTGTCAAGCCCGATGACCATGGCACGGTACCAATGGTACAGTCGCATTTCGAAAACATTTAGGAAACCGGACGGGCTTTCTCTGGGAGGTCAAGAGTTGGAGCGCCTCTGCTGCTTAGTCATCCGGCACTGAGGCCGAGGGCTGGTCATCAAAAACATAAACAGATTTAACTGACAAGCCTGGAATCTGATGCCGGATTGCGCTCGTTTACTGGAGATCGACAGCCGGTGATAGCGATAACGCAGACCTGATTTAATAGTCGAAACGAAACTGATGCTACCTCGTAAGATAAGGCATCGATACTCGTACTGAAAAGTCTTGCGCTCCGATAAATCATTTGAAGGAGAGAGAGAGAGAGAGAGAGAGAGAGAGATTGCACTGCATTAGCGTTATGAAACACCTAAGACTAACTAATTATTCATAACTACAGTACTGAGACGTAGTGCGTACAGAGACGTCATGCAAATTAGATTCAGTCAAGCATAACCATAGACCCATAGATTAGGCTGAAGCACAACCGTAGAGAGAGAGAGAGAGAGAGAGAGAGAGAGAGAGAAATAGTTCATCTTCAGCGTATGTGTTTAGCGCAAGGCGACACTTCGATCCTATCTAAAATAGAAAAGTTAATTGATGGGTTCAAGATACATGATACGATCCTGTGGCTTTGAAAACTAAATTAGAAGCGCCGCATAAGGCTTATACTTATGCTTAGATATGCTGAACAGACTCATGATCTTGCTTCCTTCCCCGACCCCCTTCCCCATTCTTCTTCTTCTTGCCGGAAGGAACATTAACTGTATAATTATAACCCCATCAGCCCCCGACGTGCGTTTGGCAAGGTCTCATCGAAGGACCTCTTGCCTTAGATCCATCCTCCGGTAGTTTACTTGTAACCTACTGTTACAAGTGGTCTTTTGCGCCCGTTTTCTATGATTCATTGCTTAATTTGATTTTCATAATTAGTCATGATGCAAGAGGGGGAACGAGACTAACGTTAACGCCTCTGTTTTTAAAAGCAAAACTACAAAAACAAGTAAAAAATGCGCCGAAGTGTCTTCGGCGCAATCGAGTTTTCTGTATAGTCGCTACAGCGTATAATCAAGGCCACCGAAAATCGATCTATCTTTCGGTGGTCTCGGTATAATGCTGTGTGAGCCGCGGGCCATGAAACTTTAACCACGGCCCAGTGGTGGCCTATCCTATATCGTTGCCAGAAGCACGATTATGGCTAACTTTAATCTTAAAATAAAAAATGCTGAGGCCAGAGGGCTGCAATTTGGTATGTTTGATGACTGAAGGGTGGATGATCAACAGACCAATTTGCACCCATATGGCCTCAGCAGTTTTTAAGATCTAAGGGCGGACAGAAAAAGTGCGGACAGAAAAAGTGCGGACCGACAAACAATAGTTTTCTCTTACAGAAAACTAAGAAGCCGTTAACTAAACTTGCTACGGACCATTCTCAAGTTGGGTCAAGAGCTTCAGTGGGTCACAGTGAGGCCCAAGATACACTATGGTGAGTATTTTCGTTAGGTTAAAATTGTTGTAAAAATAACCTACCTACTGAAAAAGGAAAACTAAATAAACTGTTGTTATTTGGAAATGACTTGTCTTCCCTCGGTGTCAAAGAGAATAAACAGTAAGAATAAGAGAAAACAGAATAAAATCCTTTTGAAATATACTCACTGGAGTTCGATGAGTTATGAAAGGCAACTGCAAGCCTAAAAACTAGATCTGCATTGCCCTCATTAACCATGAAATGGAAACCTATTCAAATCTACGAATAATTTCTCTCGACCAAACTTATCTCCGACTTTCATCGTGTGACCTTTTTCCCTTGGCCAATCACAATAACTAAAGTCGCCAAACTATAATTCCAGCAAGCTCTCTCCCTCTCGCTCTCCCCTAAAATGGCGCTGCGAGAGTCCTCACCCTATCATTAACATTATTGTCGGGGGAAAAAAGAATAAGGCGCTGTTATTAATTAAGATCTAATTGAGTTAGGGATATTGGACGACCAGTAGTGCTGCTGCTGCTCCTTGAAGACTCTCCTGCGCTAACTGGCTCGTCTTTCAGAAGCCCAGCCAGCGACGATCACGGGGTATTTGGCCCAACAATGGAGCGCTTTAAGAAAATCATCTCGCCCCGGTGTTCGGACCTTTGCTGTTTCCTGCATTGTTTCGCGCTACGGTACTTTGAATTTCTTTTTTTTTTTTTATTTCCTTTCTTCGATTGCTTTTCGTTCGTAGGTGGTCTTAGGGGCTTACGGTGACACTGAACGCAATAATATGCAACTTGAGCATTCGTATGAGTTGTATATTTTTCATCTCATTTCATTCAGGATGTACGATGTACTCTCTTTCTCTCTCTCTCTCTCTCTCTCTCTCTCTCTCTCTCTCTCTCTCTCTCTCTCTCTCTCTCAGTAAAATTCTCTTACTCTCTCTCTCTCTCAGTAAATTCTCTCAGTCTCTCTCTCTCTCTCTCTCAGTAAAATTCTCTCTCTCTCTCTCTCTCTCTCTCTCTCTCTCTCTCTCTCTCTAAAATTCTCTCTCTCTCTCTCTCTCTCATTTATCTGACTGAGCTCTGTTATGCCTTTGTTCTTCTGTAACCTTTATCGGCACCTTCCTTAACCCTATAAGACCCCCGGAACCCTTTTCTTCAACTCACTTTCAATCTCCCTTTGACGTCCTCCAACTCTCGGACCATTCCATCTCTCCTCCTCCTCCTCCTCCTCCTCCTCCTCCTCTCAGACCATCCACTCGAAAGACTGACTGTTCGGATTCCTTGTTCCATCTGTCCGGACGTGTGTTTACCCGAAACCACTCCAAAGGTGGAACAACAAAGACGCCCCTTCACGCCGCCCCGTTTCTCTCCTCTCTCACGCCCCAGGAATAAAAAAGTCAACCCTTTT
>NC_089787.1:40332406-40472406 GCF_040412425.1 Macrobrachium rosenbergii
ATGGGACTAATTCATTTAATTTACCAAAGAAAATGTTTACATTTTCGGTCCCTGGCCAAATACATGTGTCGTCAAAATACGAGCATGTCTGTGTGTGTCAACATGAACTAGAAATTTTGGTGCTGAACCCACAACAATATCAAAGGTGTTACATTAACTGTTTCTATCTCAGTTTGGCTTAGGATAAGATAAACAAAAATACTTAGGACTGTAAGTGTTACATTCATGTGATACAGTTTTAGTGTATTATCGAAATAGTTTCATGTCAGTAACAGTCCTCTGCAAACTCACTGAAAATTGGCTCCTTCCCTTTATCATTACCCTTTTGACCATTGCACTGACCTCTTCGTTCCTGAAACTGACCTCCTGATCCCGAAAACCTGTTTCCTGGCTCGCTTCGCCAGCAGCGAAAAATCTTGCACGCAACCCGATACATTGATCTACCTAAATATACAGGATAATCTGTTACCAGCCTTGACATTAAATACACTCATCCGAAATAATGACCAAAAAACAATAAAATTTATGTTCAATTTAACAAGAATATTTTACTTGTATAAAGTCCTACACAAATCTAGTCTATACCTGAGCAGCTTTAAACAAGTATATGATGACAACTGCAGTTATTATTACGTTCTGATGTTCAGCACTGAATAATAAAGGACTGGTAGCTTCCCGTCAATCATGCAATTTAACGTAGGTGAACGACATAAAAAAAATTGATAAGGGTGGCTCTGTTATCTGACGACCATTATCATGAGTAACTTTAGCACTTCTCTAGTTTATCTATATTATTATTTGTTTTTTATCTATAATTATTCGCACTGCGTGTTTTTACTTTTGCTTTTGTGTTTGTAACCCAGTTAACAAAACCTCTTGAGTAACATATTCAGAGCCCTATTTCCCTCTGGAATTTATAGCTTACTTCAACATCTTCGTAAAACTCCAGATTATAACTTTATGTGACCATATTGAATGCCCTGACGCTCATTTGAACTAATTAATTGTCTCTCTTGGCTTTTAACGTCAGCCCAATACACATTCTTTACCTGCCAATGCCATTAACTTTCTAAGAACCAGTTTTCCGATTCTTACGTTCTTTAATACTAATATCTTCTGTTCAATGATGGCTCAGTGGTTTGTTAGTCTTGACCTTTTGTCTGACAACGACTGATGATATCACGCACTGGAAAAAAAGTGACGTACAATTATTCAGTCTTTGATCTTCTGTAGTGATGTAAAAGCAGATCAATGATCTGTCAATATCTAGAGCATATACGAATATATTATTGACCGCACAAACATACTAATTTACATATAAATATATAGAAATATATATACTTATATTTATATATGTGTGTATATATACATACACAAATACATTATATATACATATATAGTACATACATACATATCGCCAGCATTTTAAATTAGATACTTAAATGTATATCTCTCTTGTCTTGACTGTGACAGCAACCGACGCAGACGAATGACTAAATGGTACGTCAATTCTGTAGGGATAAATCTTAAATTTCGTAGCGCAAAAGGATCATAATCATAATACGTCTTTAATTCGAGTATATTTACAGATAAAGAGAAAATGAAAGAGAAACAGATCCTTGACAAATTGCTTGACGGAACTGAAAGCCACAGTCTAGTGTTATTATAACAAGAAATTAATCAGTAAGGCATGATCGAGTAATTCGACGTTTTCCTCTGAATGCCTCGTGTAATTCAGTAAATGTTGACACATTCATTGCCTTATGCAATTCTTTTTACTCGCATATAGGTTGAGTCTCCCCAAAGTATCTGCTTTGAAGGTCGGTTACTTTTTGGGATTGTTCTGTGCGGAACCTTGGCTCATTTTGACTACTACTACTACTAAAAAGTATATCTTAGTTTAACCAGACCACTGAGCTGATTAACAGCTCTCCTAGGGCTGGCTCGAAGGATTAGATTTATTTTATGCGACTAAGAACCAGCTGGTTACCTAGCAACGGGACCTACAGCTTATTGTGGAATCCGAACCACATTATGACGAGAAATGAATTTCTATCACCAGAAATAAATTCTTCTAATTCTTCAATTTCCGGTCGGAGAGTCGAACGCTGGTGTGCTACCCGAGAGCTCTACCCACCCCTCCAACGAAGACTACTACTACTACTACTACTACTACTACTACTACTACTACTACTACTAATAATAATAATAATAATAATAATAATAATAATAATAATAATAATAATAATAACGCGCCTACATTAACACAAGGATCATAACCCCATTCTGGAAAAGGACACGCCTGGATGAACAAAAGAAAAATGTAGAGAAAATGACAAGTGTCGAATAAAGAGACACCCATTTATATAAGACATATGTAAAAAAAGAACAACAGTGGAATTCAGTTAAATATTAATTCTGCTCGTGGTATTAACAACTATAAGCAGTCTTAAAACTGATACATTTGCATGTGAAATAAAAAAAAAAACAATAAAATTAACTTACTGTAAAATGTGCATTTAAGTAAAAGAAAATTTCTCAGTAAATCGAACGGATACATACAGAAATATAAATGCATTATCCAAGCGTTGCACATGTATGCTGGAGTATGTATGTATATACATTATACACAAATTATATATATATATATATATATATATATATATATATATATATATATATATACATGTATATACAGTAATATATATATATGTATAATTATATATAATTACTACCATTAAATTTTCCCATTAAAATATTAATTTTTACCGAAATTTTCGTTGCATCTCTGCCCCAAGCAACCCTCAGCCCACCCCCCAACCTCTCTCTCTTTTCTCTCTCTCTCTCTCTCTCTCTCTCTCTCTCTCTCTCTCTCTCTCTCTCTCTCTTTTCCTTTTACCTCTGGGTCTAGAATTTTCTTTTTCCTTGTTCCCAAACATGTGGTACAAAATCACTAAACGCAACTGGGTCCATATTTTCGCTAAAACCAAGTTTTTGCCAACTTCTGTCTCTCATACTCCTAAACCCAGCTATAAACATACTGCAGAAATACTAAGTCTAGTATGTTGCCATAATTTTCACTTGTATCATCACGCGGGTACTTCCCAAAATACTTGACTAAATATTCTTCCTTACTGCAGCGTTAGCTTCTTTCAGGGCTCTGCTTCATTTTTTTTTTTTTTTTTTTTTTTTTGCAGGCCCTGCTTCCTTCTCTTCCTTTTCATGTACCGTCCATTCACTCATTTCACCTCTTTGTACTTTAATTCACAAAAATGTCTGCTTAATTAACCAATTTTCCTTCATTCACCACTAGCTCCATTTTATTTTAACAACTACTCTTCACGTAACATTCTGTTATCTTATAACATCAAAGAAGTTAAGTGTACTCCATTATCTGCACAAATAAATAAATCAATAAAATAAAAAAAAGTAAATACTTGTATACGGATAACAAATCCATAACTACACAGTACGTAAACGAAAGTAAGGGACGAACTAGATAAGGGGGGTTGCGTTTAGTAGGGGGTAGGAAGGGGAGGCAGGAAGAGTGGGGGCGCTGGGAGGGAAGGGGAAGGGTAAGACGCCAAGAAGGTCCCTACCGAAGAATAAATAACTTGACTCTTGCAAACACTTACACGGCAAATGGCTATCATCGTCCTTACTGGCGGTCCCAAATTGCGGACTGGATCCGGATTAATCACAGTCGAAGGAAGCGACTGAACTTTCCGCAGTGCATATTCTAGGGTTTAACGTCAGTGATAATTTGGTGCTAAAAGCTGTTTATTATGTTTAACTAATTTTTTGCCCTCCTGTTCTACCTCGTCGCCACAAAAAGAAGTTTGGCCCACTGACGAGTTTCACGTATAAAGGTAATGCGCTTGCGCGCCTAACATGCTTTGCTACTGCGCATGATTTTGGGCCGATATTCTTTCTAACTTCATCTATTAGTGAATAGGTGGGATGATTAAGGATTCCACGATAAGGTTTAGTTCCGTAAATAATTTTGCAAAATTTTTACATTCTTTTACTTTTCATCAATATATATCTTCTAAACATCAATATTTTTTCTTCCACTTCATTCATACATGAAAAAGGTGAACTGGCAAGGTGTCAATAAATGAAAATACCCTCCATTTTTCAATTTCCTCTGCCCTAATGTAACACAATAACCTGGAGATACAGCTCGGGAAAAAAAGGACATAAAAAACTGACCACTATGAAAGTGCCACCCTCCCTGACCTACATATCAAAGCTCCCAGGCCGGGAGAATATTTAGCAATATCATTTCTTGACAAGCCGTAAATAACCAGATATAATAAAAAAAAAAAAAAGGCGGGTTCGGGGGACATGCGGATATACAATTCGTCCGAGATAATCACGGGTCTCGGGATGTTCGGAATAATAATAATCCTCTCGAAAGTTATGACGAGTAAAGCAAACCAAAGTTCAAGCGTCTTGCGATGGAAATGCCTGCGGCTATAAAAAGCTGTTACGTTTCGCTCGCCGGGATATACAGCAGAGCAGTGACTGGCGATGAATGTTAAGTGGTTATCTCTATTTCTCCCGTAAGTGAAGTGCGTTTTTAAAGCGTGTGAAAATACCTAGACAGTGCTTGAGTTTGTATCCTTGAGACTGCTTGGTTATACTCTACGTACGGTACGAGCAATACTTTCAAGGATTCACTGAGAAATAAATAGAGAACAATTGAAAATCAATAGAGAGTGATCTACTCGTTATTGAACACACAAAATAACCATCATCATAATATATAAATATATGAACGAGTACAGACAGCGCTTTCGCAACTGATACCGATTTAATGAATCATTCTCCAAATGTAAATATAATCGACTAAATTGCACGCCACGGATGCAGTATTGATTAAAAGTGACAGCGGCTCGCTGAAGAATGGAAGTATTTTTGTTAAAGCTTCAATTAGGGTGATAATGATCACGGACACCTTCGGATCTGGACCGTGGGCTTTGCGAAATCTCCTCGATCATATACCACTCCATCCACGCAAGAAAAACAAGAGAGCAACGTAAAAAAACAAACAAAAACCCATTCTGCTGATGGCTCGGCTGGAAATATTGGAGCGTACCTGATATGGCCATGCAGTGAGGGTTGTTTACAGCAATGATTCAATGAGGATTCGGACGTTATTGCTTTGCCAGTATTCAGAGAAGAAAAAGTACCAGTTTTGTTGACTTTTGGGCTTTATTGTTGTACATTTCCGCTTTCACCAAGCCGATATGAATTGTTAAAATTTCAGCACGGTTATTTTCAGAAGAGGTACGTCGACTCCTGCGGTTTTATCCGGGTTTGGGACCAGTAAGAGTCAATATTCTGCTGATCTTGTTTTAGACCAAGCCAGCCTTGTGCTGGCACAAGCTCTTGCTCGTAGAGCCCTTAACAGTCTGAATAAATTTCTACCTCACATTGCGATCAAACCCAGGACTCTTCGATGAAAGGCAAGGCCGCTACCAACTAACCACGCAAGTCATAAAATCTAAAGTACAAAAAGGGAGAACTAAATACTAAATAAAAAGCAACTTAGCGAGGTTTATAAGCACGGTAATATTATAACCTGTTCAGAGTAATTAATGGTCGAGGAAACTCTGCTGCTAATTCATATTCTCAGGAGATTTCGCTCTCATTTATCAAAGAATTTCTTCATCGCTCCGAAGGTGGCAAGAAAAAATCAAAGGATTTCTTCACCATTCCTTGAGTAAGAAAATCATTGGCCGCCTCTCTAGTGGTATGATTTCATACCAAGTTTCGCAAAATATATTGACAGATTCTCTCTCTCTCTCTCTCTCTCTCTCTCTCTCTCTCTCTCTCTCTCTCTCTCTGTGAGAGAACGAGGAAAAATATGGCATGGGCGACTTTCCTTAGAAATACATCATACCCCTGTTGACCAAGGAAATGAATTAAGATGCCTGATTGCTAGATGATCGTTATGGGTCGTTACTGGGGCGAAAAAGGGCAGAGAGAGAAATAAAAAGATTCTGATGGGTACTCTGTTAAGATTTATAGCATATTACTTTAAAGACGAGAGGGCCTCGACGAGGTAATCCTCACCGTTGAGAGGGAAATCCATAAATAAAGTACTCAAAATTCATTCTCTCTCTCTCTCTCCTCTCTCCTCTCTCCTCTCTCTCTGCTTAGAGGCGATCAGTCGCATATTTTATTTTATACACACTTCTTGTCTTATCCTTTAAAACTAATGAACTGATTTTATCCTCAGTGTTTGTTTTATAAGAATCGTTCTCTGTGATTTTCAGTCTTAGCAGGTAACCATTCATACTACAGCAGGATTTCAATGCCAGAGGTATTAACTGTTCAAAAAAGAAAAAATTATGAAATGTAGGATACATTTTCCCTTTATATCGAAATCCAATACAATTTGTTAACTAGTCGATAACTATAAATGACCAGTCTGCACCATTTGTTTACCATTATTAGCATACCCCATTCAAAAACTCTGAGCCATTCATATTAGTATACACTAGTACACATGTTGAATACATGTATGGGAGGCACCCCATTAGCTCGGAAATTTATTTGTTCACATCCCATTTTGAGAATCTAACCTCCACGTCATCACAGCGACCATTATATAACATCAGGAGAACGCGTGTACGCATTTATTATTGTCCATGCTGATGAGCGAACACAAGAAGTGCAACTGTATATGGACGTATAAAATATAGATGCCCCACTTTCTTTTTTATATGAGAGCTTGTTGTTGAAACAGATATTCGAAATAAAAAGCAAAGACTCAGGATCAGTTACAGAGCGCAAGAGGTTTATTGAAGTGGAGATTGAAGTGCTCGAGAAGCAGGCTCATTGTCTTGTAGAACGTTATGATCCTAACATTTTTTTTATTGCACTTTTCGCCACTTCATGATTTCGGGAATTATTTTTTAAAACATTTTTTGTATTAAGCCGAAGAAAATTGCAATAAAACGTCAGCAGCGTAAAGTTATGCTGAGGGAATCTCAGCTAAGCCCTCTTACAGGGTAATCAACCTGATAAATCAAATGGAAATATTAGATTTTTGAGACTGAAGGTATTTATTAGAAGGTTCCAACCGACAGTTATGCTCAAAAGAAATCTCTCACTGCAAAATTAAGTAAAAAACTTAAAAACCTGGCATGAACGAACTTTGGACTAGGAAAGGGTACATTAAATTCCATTGTGTACAGAACCTGATAAACACAGTTATTACTTGGCAAGTATTGAGAAAATAGGAACAGACAGAAAACTCATCTTCAAAAAAGTCTTCAGCACAGAGAAGCCAGTTGTTCTGGAAGATAAGAGCCCTCCCTGCCTCTGACTTATGTTTTGCATAGGCGTTAACTGCCTTAACGTCCTTTTTTAGTTTTCTGTAAAAGAAAACTACTGTATTGAGAAGGTTATTTGGCTGTCCGACCGTTCTTTTTCTGTCCGCCCTCAGATCTTAAAAACTACTGAGGCTAGAGGGCTAGAAATTGGTATGTTGATCATCCACCCTCCAATCATCAAACATAGTAAATTGCAGCCCGCTAGGCTCAGTAGTTTTTTTAATTTTATTCAAGGTTAAAGTTAGCCATGGTCATGCGTCTGGCACCCCTATAGTTGCCAACAGCACAGGCCACCACCGGGCCGTGGCTGAAAGTTTCATGGGCCGCGGCTGAGAGCTTTATGAGCCGTGGCTTTGAGTTTCAGACAGCATTATACGCTGTACAGAGAACTGGATTGCGCCGAAGAAACATGCGCATTTTTTTACTTGTTTCGTTTATGTAATTAAATGAGTCATGAACCAGTCCTAAACTTATGTACGGTAGACAGCCCTGGTGCTCTAAAGGGTAACTTCAGAGAAAATACTGCCAGTATTACACATATCAAATATAAGGGCAACGGTTATCAGTTACTCTCTTCCGAGTAGCCCCATGAATATTTCATAGGGGACGAAGTCCGTTCAAGAACGCACTCTGTTTCGGCAGGATACGTCATAGCGTAATTGCTATAGATCTCTAACCATGTCAAGAAACAAGACTGGAAAGACAATTTTTTTACGGAAGCTGTGTACGAACTAAAGCCAAAACTGATTATATACAATAACTCAGTCCTTAAACTTTCTCAGAAATATAAGCAACACAGTCAATACAGTGAGATGATTTCGCTGACTCATGAGAGAAAAGCAGGGGAATTGGACAGACGTGCATATACAGAGACCCAGTAATGGAGAATGAGAATTGACAAGGCTTATTGCAGATCATAAAGGAATAGCTGTAAAGGACAGTGGAGAAGGATGGAACCTTCGTAACTTCTAGAGATTTTCTGTGAATCTAAACTGCTTTATGAGAATAAATCATCTATAGACCAGCTTTTAAGCAACTTAAACGACAGAACTTATCCTGCATGCATACAAGTTTATAAATCACGAGACGAGAAGCCTTAAACACTGTCGTTAATTCACCTAGGAATTTTTACAAACTGCAATTTCAAGCCACAAATAACCCACTCATATTGAATTCACTTTCCCAAGGAGTAACATTCACCCAAAGGAAACTATCTATTAAAATTGCTCCTACCTTGACCAGGATTTGAACTTAGGCCTTTCAGAATAATGAACTAGGGTGCCAGTGACGTTATCACCATGTTTAGGTACGTGCGCTTGTGCGCGGTTCTGTTATAAAGAATACAACTAATTATTCTTTGTCCCGAGGTAAAATTCTCAGGACGAAAGCACACCCTCTTCTTTGCTGTACCGTAGAAAGACGTTGTAAAGCTTTTTCTCTCTGTTACCGACACTTGGCGATACCCGACAAGCCGCGAGTGCAATACAGATCGAATCAAGAGATAAAAGGCGGATGAAGAGAGAATTAACGGCACATCGTGAGTGCATTCATCGGGTAAACGAGAGAGAATCCACAACTTGTAATTATAATTCTTCATTCATTGCTTCGCGAAGACTAATTGCCGAAAAGCGTGTAATTGGTACTTTCAAGAGCCTTTCGCAGGGTATGTTTATTGGCCTAATTATATCTACGGTCATACGTGCAGGACGGGGAAAACGGGAAAAGGATGCCAATTAATCATGATAAGGTACCCGGGGCAAGGGATAGTCCCTTCTAGGGTATCAATAGTTTATCTTGAGACAAACTGACTTTCTATACTCAACCAACCTTTCATACTCACTCACGCAAAACAATTATTTGAAAAGCTAATTCGGATTTCACTAGCCCTACTTGATAAGATTTTATCTCTTTTATTTTCCATTCGTTAACCTTATGATTTTGTATATAGGTACTGCCTGGTTTTTCTAATCGAGCAAAAGGCATTTATATTTCGGGGTCATTCAGTCTGGTTAAGAGATGTCGGTGATGAAAGCAAGAAACTTCAAAAACTAGGTATAAAATACACGACATTAGTCCGATTCGAAGCAATAGGGAGAGTTTAATGATTTAACTGTCACTGCGCATGAGTGACCGTTACCCTGAACGACATACTGAAAAAAACTACTTGTGATTATGAAATTTACCATAATGCCATTAAATGTTTTGTACAAACATGGGCCACGCACATCATATTAACAGTACTCCTCAATGCTCGTACGACCTCATGACAAACGTCGTCTGCAACTCGAAAAAATGAATGTCAGGAAAAACGCCCGCCCACGCAACACTGACAATATACTGTGTGTGTATATACATACATACATACATTTATATATATATATATATATATATATATATGTGTAAATGTATATATATGTGTGTGTATACATAATGTATATATAATATATATACATATATATATACATATATATACACATATATATACATATATGTGTCTGTGTGGGCACGCTCGCGCTTATTATGCGTTTGTATTCATAATAGCCCAAATGATGAGACATATGTATATGTATAGAAAAAAAAGTTAAGTATACCTTAGTTTAATCAGACCACTGAGCTGATTAACAGCTCTCCTAGGGCTGGCCCGAATGATTAGACTTATTTTACGTGGCTAAGAACCAACTGGTTACCTAGCAACGGGACCTACAGCTTATTGTGGAATCCGAACCACATTATACCGAGAAATGAATTTTTATCACCAGAGACTCAAACTCGGGCCTAGCAGAGTGCTAGCCTACAACTCTACCGACTCGACCAACGAGGAACTGTATGTCGTTGGAACTGTATATATATAGTGAGTGTGCGCGTTTGTGTGTGTGAGCGTGCATATATACATGTATGTGTATACAGACACAGATAATTTGCGTGAAAATGCCTAAGAGCTTTTGTAAACTTTGAGCTTTGATTCCGAACCCAGGTTTAGTCTACAACTTCGTCGCCGTATTAGATTAAGCCAGCCTTGTGCTGGCACGGGCTCCTGTTCCAAGGCAGCCCGTAACGGGACAACTGCGGCTGCCAATCAAGGAACACCCTTACCATTACATGCTTGTGAATTACCGGCATCACCTGACACACCTGGCCCAGGTCACCAAGGGCCTACTGTTGTAACCACAGGTCAAGTGCTGGTCAAGTTGGCATCAAACTCCTGAAAACGACGGGTAACTTTGACCTGGGCTGTTTACATGTGAATGTGAGACCCAAAAGGTGGCAAAGCCACTCCGTCCCATAGTTAGCCAGGTCCGCATCCACCACCTTGCGAAAAAGTTGGTGAATATCGTGATGCCGTTCAACCCCTCCCCTCTACAGAACTGTCTCCTCCGCAGTCCCTTAAGCATTGTCCGGCGCTGATGGTATATGTTGCTTGCCTAGGTATAGAGTTCTGCTCTGTGAATGATCTTTTCGACAGAACAGTCGCATACACACCGACGAAGGTGTATGACGATGATATCACCCATCCAATCAACATTTCAAAGGAGGCACTGAAGAGGCTATTTGGAATCAGCACGAAGGAGATTCCCATCATATACCTCTTTACGTGTGCCTTCTGCGAAACTTTCGAGTTGCACCGCAGTAGTAGTCTCCAGCGAAATGAATATCATTATCAGCTATGTCAAAAATGCCTTTGACAAGATCGCCAACGACGACATACTCTAAGTCTCCAGGATGCCTCTGATGTTAAATCTAGCCTACACTTCACTTTACACAAAGGCAGCAACAACCGGCTTCCCTTCACTGAAGTTCGCCTTAACTTCTGGGAAGAGATCATCGAAGCCTCGGTCTATGTCAAGGGTACAGGCACAGAGCACTGTCTCAATTGTGAAAGCAAATGCCATGACCGCTACCTTGAATCTAATTTTGGTGCCTACATCTGGTGTGCCGTCTCCAACAACTTGTGGACAATACCTTCCTCAAAACCACCACCGAGGGGGTTACCAGAAGATTAAGGACCGCTGGTATGACAATCTCATGAGTGGGGAATTAAACTGTTATCATGAAAGGAACGTAACCTTTTATTATAAAAATCAAACGCTATGGGGTACCAAGAGGATGAACGCATTATAAAAGAATCCATAACCGCAAAAGTCCATCCTGTTGGCTGTTGGCTGTACGACGGATATAAATGCTGTCATATGCTGTCAATCAATAAAAATGTTTCTCTCTATACGCATAAGTGGCCCTCTGCATAGACAATCTCCTAAAGATAACTTATATAAATAATTGCCAAAATGAGGAATGTGGGCCTCAACCAACTTCATATATTTGGATAACTGGGACTTGCCTGTCAAGGAGGCTGACCAACTACCATTAGGACTGTACCATTAAGCAGCGTTGCCGAGGGAAACACTGCCTCCGTCTCACTAGTGAACTATCGGTAGCAGGGGCAGAAATAATGACCTACGAGAGAAACCCCATTCTCGAAGTTTTATACTCCTCTATGGTGTGTGTGTGTGTGTGTGTGTGTGTGAAGTTTGTTCTTATTCCTTTCAAGAATTGTCATCTGGCGTCTAAACTTGTAGGGAAAGTTCCTACTGTGAATACAACGACCATGGCTGAATTTCTTCATAGTCGTCATCTTTTAACGAGACCGACAGGATAGATTACTTAATGCCCTGAACTAGTCCAAACCCGAATAAAAAGCACAAGGGGCGAGGGAACGATGGGGATGGGGATAGGGAATAGGCTTAGTTATAGATTTATAACCACTTGGTTGTTGTCAATTTATGGTGGGAATTACGTTGTAAAGTAGCTCTGAATATAAAAACTATTTCTGTATTTATTCGCCTTGAAGTCGATTTAAATAACTTGGAAGAACTTATTCTTTGACAATGTGTTATTATTTTTGACATTTCTGTCCGGTTGGTTTTCAGTTTAAAGCTGCAAATTTACCAGGATGTGGGCAAGGTAATAGATAAGAATCCTTTTACACAGCAATGGAAATTAACTGCAAAAAAACACCACGCCCTGCAAGAGTAATACTTGCTTTTAGCAAATGCAGTTCGTTCATAGATGAATGAAGGATGGCACCGCTTGTTTTTGGAAATCAAGCAAAAAAAAAGCTATAGCATGAACTTCAATCCTGACAAGCTACACAGCTTCAAAAGCTACAATTAACATGTAAGTTATGATGGACTGGGAGAATGTTCTCCAAACAGATTTGTACGATAATGACCCGGCGTATCCATACAGAAAAACTCTTAGTCTGCTTTACCATGACCCGGGTATGAAGAGTTACTTTCTGTTCCATAGCTACGGAGCCATCAATCCTCACACCTCTAATTACACATTGTACACAGTAAATCACCCTCCGGCCCTTCAAACTCTCCGTTTCCTTACATAATGACCTCACGCCCCTTCGGTACCCATAGGGAATCAAGCTTGTAAGCGCAGCCAAATTCCTCGTAACCTCATCTATCACCCCCTCCTCGTCACTCACAAATCATTAAACCACCAATTACGAATTGAATTTCTCTCTCTCTCTCTCTCTCTCTCTCTCTCTCTCTCTCTCTCTCTCTCTCTCTCTCTCTCTCTCCGTTTCTTTTCGTTTCCCGAGTTAGTTTCACTAGGTGGGCCATTTGGGTAAGTGCTTTAAACAGTTACTAGAGCTTCATAAAATATTTTTTCCTTCTAATTTTTTATCATCATGGAGAAATATCACGATAACTTGTGTTACCATAATCCTCATCAAGATTATCATCTAGGACAAGATAATTGTGAACATTCTAATATAAAGTTCATAAAGAAAATATTATGACATAGCATATCCTTAACAATAATAATAATAATTCAAGTAACAATAATGAGAAAACGACAACAGATCATTTACTGTACTTGCATTATCCATGACCTTTACAATGTTGCAAATTCATCGAACCATAAAATAATTCTACCTCCAATAAAAATTGGAACCTTTCATCAAGAGATATGACTGGTGTGTTATCAGGATCCAGCTAAATATCATCAGCATCGTATTTATTATTTTAAAAATGTATCCAGCACCATCACGAAAATATTTAAAAAGGGCATATTTATAGCGAAGACCAGCTGATGTGGTTTTTATACGTCATCCGGTTAGGGATCCGCATAAAAGTTTTGTTAACACAGCTAAAATCATTTCTCCACTCGATAAAATAATGCTCGCACCGATATGCATCACCTTAGAGCATTCAGATTTAATTTGAGCTGTCCAGGAGCTCTCAGTCAACCCGTAAGAATGACAACCTAGATCCTTCAGTGCACTTTTATGTAGTAATAGTTGTGATAACGGCTTGTTTTAGTATTCATTTGACCTCCTACTATACTGTGTTGTCTTCTCACATACCGGTCCAATTTTCATAATTTTCTATATTTTTATTCATTTTCAAAGACACATCCATTAGGCCTAAACTTGGAATCGAAAAAATGTTGACGCAAAATATGAAATAGAGGAATTGGGAGTAGGCAGAAAAGCAGAATAACTTCCTCTGAAAAGAGAGAGAGAGAGAGAGAGAGAGAGAGAGAGAGAGAGAGAGAGAGCCAGCCAAAAGCGATCAGGAGCGTTCATTGCACATCAAATCTATTCAAGATAATCACGTGACAGGGTTTAAGTTTCCTTTTCCAGGAGTTCACTCGGTTCGTTCTCAGCCTTAATTTCATTTTTCCTTACTTTTCAATGCTCGAGGGTTGTTCAGAACACCAAATGCGCATGAGAATATGATAAAACTTTTCTTTATTGCTCAAAATATCATAAAACATCGAGGGAAAAAATCGTGACGGCAGGCTGCAATTAGTACGTTCTGGCTGGTACTTTCTTTTTGATATACAACACTAAATAAATGCGGAATGAGTCATGGATCTGGGAATTTCACTGGGATGTGAGTATACGAACTAAGGGAAAAAGAAACAGTAGAAATGTAAAATAAATGCTTGTTGCAGTGAGAGAGAGAGAGAGAGAGAGAGAGAGAGAGAGAGAGAGAGAGAGAGAGAGAGATACCAGCCCATCCAGTATGCTTCTGTAGACCTAAGCAGTGAATTAGTTATATAGTTGACTATTGTGGTTCGCGCCTAGGTGGAGAGAGGAAAAGAGAGGAGAGAGGATAACTAGAAGAGAGAGTTAATTGTTCTGTCCAAAATATACGCCATCAAAATGAGAAGGCTCCGACGCGAGTTAATCTTCACTTCACTGGAGTAAAACCATTGCTAAGATTCTCACTCTCCGATCTTTTTATTGGATCAATTGAATATGCCTTCCAACTAATTACCTTTTTCGTCTCTGTTTTTCTCTTTTCTCAGAGAGAGAGAGAGAGAGAGAGAGAGAGAGAGAGAGAGAGAGAGAGAGGGAGAGGGGAGGGGGTTGGGGGGGGGTTGCAGGAAGGCGATATCTCCTGGAAATTCACTTATGCATAAAAGCGAGCTGGTAATTGCCCCGCTGTGGGCCGGTATCTCAATAAATGCGAGTTTAGCCGTCGAATACGTCAGGGGATCGTGAAGGCGCTTAAGGTAAGACCCTGCCACGATCTCCCTACCGAGCAAATTAATGTTTACTTCGGCTAACGAACTCCGCGTTAAGCTGTGATTTAACACTCCTACCTCAGACCCGGCTCGCGATCTCACGAACCTCTAAGGAGGCTCACAAGGAGGTTATTTATGGGCTGTGTTTAAGCTTTGACGAACGTATGTTTTATGAGCGTCGATCGGACGCTAAATCTCGTATAACCTCCACAGTGGAGAGATAGTGTAGCGTGTCTGCTCGCGCGTGCGTGTGGGGTGGGGAAGGGTGGGGGTTGGGGGGAAAGCACGGGAAGGGGGCCCGGGAAACTCCCAGTGTTTCCTCCACGGTTCAGAGCAAACCGAAAAAAGCAAAATAAATACTTAGAATTATGAAATACCCAGTACATCTGGTCTACAATAAAATTAGCGAATGAGGTGTGTATACAAAACTAATAATAGCTTATTCAAAAATTATCTGCAAATGCTATTGTCTCGGAAACTCCAAACTCGAGCTGTTAGACAGTTACGTCAACTGAATGGTACGGATAATTAACACAACGTCTTCACTTAAGACTACAACTTGAGTTCACTGAGTAATGGCTTCTGGAAATTGGAGTCGGCTCTTGTGGTCAGGTTGACTATTATTTGATCAAGATGATGGGTTCGCCTATTCTACCCTACTGAACGCAACCTCCCCATTCCCCATCCCCTCGCCCCACCCCACTGCTCGCTCTCTCTCTCTCTCTCTCTCTCTCTCTCTCTCTCTCTCTCTCTCTCTAAAATTAAAATTGTCCATTATATTGTCCGCCTCTCAGCAGTCCCTTACACTTCGTTCAGTCAAGCCAATCTGTGTTCTGAGGAATGGGAGCTAAACTAAAGGGCTCGCTAAGACAGATGAAACGGGTCTATGAACCTTGGTGCGAAAGCGATTGCTTGTCTGCTTCGCTGTTCATTAGTATTATACCTCGCCATGGTCTCAGCCAGTCACGCTTGTTAAAAGTGGCGCGTTCTTGGTATTAAAACATAGTTGAAAAGCTCGTCGTTTACCATTGTTTACAAAACTTAAGATATAGTAAGAGTTCTCTTCCCTACCATAGGCCTAGTAATTGCTAGATTTTCCTCCTCTTTCCACGTTCAGAAAACTGAGGCAGATTATGAGCATAACTGTTCATTGCTCCAACCAGTTACCATTATCGATCATCAGGCCCCGAAAGGAAAAGTAGAGCCTAAATGAATTTGCACCACATACCTCTTCCCATTTACAGGTCTACAACACATGGACAAAAGCATATAGTTCATATGTCTGCCCATCCCTACTTTGAACCACAAACCATCACTCTTCGTTTATTTCATCCCTCTCGTAATCAGAGATAAGGACATAGTGGAAAGGTAACAATATACCTCCTAGAAGAATGTCTGGTTTCGCATCGCAAGTACTAAGTCCGTAAGTAAGAGCTTAGTTTTACCAGACCACTGAGCTGATTAACAGCTCTCCTAGGGCTGGCCCGAAGGATTACACTTATTTTACGTGGCTAAGAACCAATTGGTTACTTAGCAACGGGACCTACAGCTTATTGTGGAATCCGAACCACATTATAGCGAGAAATGAATTTCTATCACCAGAAATAAATTCCTCTAACTCTTCATCAGCCGGCGGCGGGAATCGAACTCCGGCCCATCGAATGACGGTCTGAAGCTCAACCAACTCGGCCAACAAAGGGCTCGTACCAGCCAATGACAGGGATTGGCTTATTTATTTCTAGTTCCCTGGAATCTTGATAGCAAAGGCCAGTGACGCCGGCGATACCTGAAAAAATTATATTTCTGGTAAATCTGTTTGAAGATCATCTTTCGAAGTGCCTTGTTAGGTGGGGATCTACCAAAAGCCTTTTCAAAACCTCAAAAGCAGAAAGTTCAGGAGAGTGTCTAGGATGACGATCCAAAATCATAGACTGCTCAAAGAGCAAGAGCCGCTTAGCCTAAAACAACGATGATTCAACCATCATAGTATAATGCATGTTCACTTAATAATAATCTACTGTAAGCTCGGTATTGTTTAGAATTATTTCAGAAAATAACGTTACCGTAAGGCGAGTATGTTGTGTCACGCAGATCTTCAAAAATATTCACATTCTTCCCATTAAGATGGACAAATTCGTTTGGACTCCCTTGAATTGTCAATTTTACTTAGCGTGTGAGCAAATACAGTACACAGAAAGTTTAAAACACGAAAAGTTACCCACGCGTCAAGGTCCTCACGATTATTACACTGCCTTTTGTTTCACAAAATCATTTGGTTTCGAAGTTATATTCCAGTTTGAAATTTCGTGTCCATATAATTTAAAAAAGGATTTCCCAATCTCCGAATACACCATTTGGAAGAAATACGGAATGTTAACTATGAAGATTTTAGTTTCCTTTAAAAGAAAACTATTAAGACGACTATTTGTCTGTCCGTCAGCACTTTTTCTGTCCGCCCTCAGATCTTAAAAACTACCGAGACTAGAGGGCTACAAATTGGTATGTTGATCATCCACCCTCCCAATCATCAAACATACCAAATTGCAGCCCTCTACCTCAGTAGCTTTTTATTCTATTTGATGTTAAAGTTAGCCATGATCGTGTGTCACCAGTATAGGTTAAGTTAAGTATACCTTAGTTTTACCAGACCACTGAGCTGATTGCCAGCAGCGCAGGCCACCACCGGGCCGTGGCTGAAAGTTTCATGGGCTGCGGCTAAGAGTTTCATGGGCAGTGGCTGAAAGTTCCACACAGCATTATACGCTGTACAGATAATTCGATTGAGCCGAAGAAACATCGGCGCATTTTTTACTTGTTTAAATTGTTCAGACTTGGAGCTGCCTACCGGAGCACACAAGTTAAATTACTATAAAAGTTTGTTTTCAAAGCAAATTCTGAACTAGAGACGAACTCACTAATTAGTTATATGTCTTTTGTCCATACTCCTAACAAGGAAGAGCGCTGTAAGAAATCTTTTCCTTCTCGAGCCATCAGTTTCTCGGAATTTAATATCGTCCATATGAGTTAACATTTTGAAGCATAGGTCATGCTATTTACACCCGCGACATAGGCTTGCAATCCGTTCTTGCACAAGTTAAGGCTATCAGCTCCTGTCAGTTTCAGCAACCTCCACTTATCCTAAATTATGCTACTAACGAATGTCAAGGCTACCAGCACCTATACAAGTTGGGCTACTCGTTGGGCTATTTGTACATGTCATGGGTAATACTACTTACGAGTTTAACAGTTTAAGCTTAGTTCATGTGCCATTTAGGATACTTGTATTTGCTACAGGCGAGGTAATTTAAACTTGTAGAAAGTTAATAGCTCCCCAGTCTTCCAAACGTTTATACTACTAATGACATTTAGGTTCTACTACTAAGAAATGGAATGTAATAAGTCATCCAGCTATTTAACAGATTATACTACCTTACATATTATATGTTATATTCCCAACTTGTAAGTTATACTACCTGACTTGTTATATGATACGCTACGTAAACCAGTCACAGGGTATGGTCGAACCATTGATGCCTTAAGTGTTAAAAGTAAATCTGACCGGCCTTTACCGTATCTCCGTCTTTCACTTTAACCATCCTGTCCTTTAATATCACTTCCGACTTAGCTTGTTTGAATCCCAACGTCGCTCACTACGTTTAAATACATTAAAGGCAGATTAGAATACCTTTCCCTTTAAATGATTCAGGCTGCGCATATTAATGGTTAGAGGCTACTTTGCAATTTTAACCAGGTACCAAGTTACAGGTAACGTTACACGGCCTGGAATCAGGGTCATTTGCCTCACTGAATGGTTAGGCTACACATGCTTCTGTTATTTTTACTTTATGAATATAAAAGACGAATTTTGCTTGAAATATATAAAATCACATAACGAATTAAAGTGAACTTTAACTTATGATAAAAAATTCATGTACCCAGTTCATTGCATCATTCTGCCCTGGTGAATGGAGTGGAATATAAAACTTCGGCCAGAGGCCAAGCGCTGGGACCTATAACGTCATTCAGCGCTGAAAAGGAAAAAGGTGAAAAGGTTTAAAAGGTGTAACAGGAGGAAAACCTTGCATTTGTACTGTCAAAATTATGTTAGCAGATGGTGGAAAGTAAGATGGAATAAAAAATATGGACGGAGGTGCGGTAAAGTAATGAAGGGGGTAACAGCTAGAGGCCAAAGGGATGCTGCAAAGAACTTTGAGTAATGCCTACAGTGCACCGTGCGAGGTGCACTGACGGCACTACCCCATTACGGGGACGCCCCAGTGAGTTATATTTTTCATTTTCAACTTACCGATTCTTGAATGGAGAACTAGAGGCTAAAATCTTTTTCCATACAAGTTTGACTCACCGTCACCATATAAGGAAGTCAACTGACACTGTATAAGTGGCAGTGCAGTAGACCTTAATGGCCAATGAGAATATTTGAAATCTCATTTTCTTTAACGCATATATTCACCACGTTCCCACACCATCATAAATAACGCGAGAGGCGAGGGACGCCCTGTCCTAAACCTTGGGAAGGTTGCATATTTTCCTGAAGTTTGTACGAAGGTGCCTTCATACTAAAGTTTTGCTTATATAGGTGTTACGTACCTCTAATACTGCTGACGTACTACTGTGTTAGATTGCATCGTTAAGCACCGTAGTTTACCGAACTACGGTAATGTTAATAATATATTACTAGTACCACTGTGAAGCGACAGTAACCGTCTGCTTTAAAGGTTTACGAACTATAAGATCTTGAACATTTATATACGAATACGTGAGCTACAGAAACGAAAAATTAGAATATCAATATTTTGTACATTCAGAAAATTAAATGTACCATATTTAAAAAGTTAAGTATACCTTAGTTTTACCAGACCACTGAGCTGATTAACAGCTCTCCTAGGGCTACAATTAAACTAGCTAAAAACGACAAAGTAATGGTAAAATTGAAATATATTTAATAGCAGTAGGAAAAATGAGTGCTTGGTCCAGTATCCTTTTGAATCAATAATTTCGCAAAGACGAATTGACATAAAACTGCACATGAGCCACTCAGTTCAACAGTAAGGTGCTTTAGACCTTGGTAAGGTGTTGGCGCAGGTCTTGCCTGGTCTCTCCCATTCAATTTTTTTTTACTTATCCAGAATATTCTCGAAACAGCAAAGGTTTACAACCCGTATTCGGCCAGTTAAGCAGTTCAGTAAAGAACCGCGATTTTAAAATCAACGAAATATCTACGTCAACATTTGACATTTTTACGTATCTTTTATCACACCCGCTGTAATATAATGTAAATTACAAACACAAAAACTTTCCTACAAGATTTATTACCCAAAGAAAGCAGGCAAGCAAATAGAAGAGGCACATGACCGGTAAGTTCTTCTTTTCTAAAAAAAAAATTACAGAGCTCAAAGAAACCAAAATTATAACCTTCGTGAATTATACGTCTCAGACATTCCAAATACTTGGAAAAATAATTTGATAAAATAATAAACTTTAGATTCAGAAGGTATCTGGAGGGTGTAAAGCACGACACTGCTCTATAACCAATAAATGAAACTCTCTCTGCAAGATAACAAAAAGTACTGAGAACAAATATGTAGTAAAACTTTACCGAGAACGGAGCCGCTCTTTCGGAGCCGCTGAAAAGAGGAGTACCACAGGGAAGTGTGCAGGGTCTTGTCCTTCTGCTCAGTTATCTTTACTACTGTAGCGCCTCACTGATAACGTAGCTTTACCTGACATTAAGCAATGCACAAAATGCAGAGGAAGACATTGACTGAGGTAATGTTAAGGAATGGGTGGAAATGACCTACGTAAAATGACATGATGATGTCGCTAAATATTTAATTTTATGAGAAAAGGATGATCTTGGGAGCCTGGTGTTACTTCGAGCTCGGCATCGGCAATGCAAGAATAAATTTGTGGAATTCAGTTAATGATTTCTAAAGGAATACCTGGACGACCACACTGTCAAAATGATCATTCATAATTACGTCACTGTGGCTTAGATTATCGTAATTCAGTTTACTAAAGCCTTCCGAATTATCAAACAAAGAAAATTCAGATCATTCTGAACAGAGGTGCATGACTGAACTGGCTATCCATTAGCGCAAGGTGTACACGATATGTTTTAATTGTTCAGGCGATTAACATGGACAAGCAAGATATATAAGGGAAATATTTAAGTTATTTTAGTTAGTCGAGTTCAGTTATAACGATGTAACATGGTGCTTCGCTGTGTAGGCTAGAGGGAACACTTGTAGACAGGCTGTAAAAGCCTTTGAAAATTCTGGCCCAAGAGTTTTCAATAACAGGCAACAAGGAGTGAAAATAACACTCTGAAGAGCGTCTTTCTTGACAGAGTTCGCCGAGAAAAAAGCAACAAGCAAAATAAAGTTAAGGACTGAAAACCTAAAGTATCTATCCTCTCAGCCTATTACAGACAATGCCAATTAATATCAAGGTCGCGGGATCTATGTATAGAGCCCGCCTTAACTTCAGGTCTACTGTACAGTTAGCAAAGGCTAACAACTCCATCATGTAAGTTTCCATTGTGTTCAGCACTGAGAGTTAATTACTTTTGTTTTCCTAAGTTTCAACAGAAATATGATCCTGCAACGTTAAACATTCGCTCCATCTAAACAGGAAACGTTTCCCAACGTACTTGGCAGGATGAATGTCCTATTTTGTAGCCTTTGCCTGACAGTTAGAATTAGAAATTTATTTGCTTTGGTAAAGGAATAATTACTGACGTCGGCAGCAATCCATGATTCGTCTGCTGCATCGGTAGAGTAGATGATAAGCCCGATTTTTCAAACGGTTGGTCTCGAAATCCCATTCTGTATTGCAATTTCAACAACCCTGAACGTAGCGTTATGTAGACCAATATATTACCATCGAAAGGGCAACAGCAGCTAGTGTGATTGGTACGTTGGCTGACGAGTGATCGACGGCGTGGCAAAACCGAAGTCTTCACTTATCATACGAATGAAGCACTAACTTTATTCTTTATCTTTTGCCAATACGTTTTGTATTTTCAACGACTTAATTTATGATTTCGACTTAATTTGGTAAGCTTTCGGGTGGCAAACAACCTACAGTAAATACCATTTGGCAATAGCTTCCTAATGTATCATTTATTATATAACTAAATTCATAATAGTAATTATATCTGTAAAAGTAGTGTCAAGTAAATCTTACATTTTATATCATTAGTAGAGTTCTAATTCAGAATTTTTAAGTAGTGTGTCAGGTCAGTTAATAAGGGCTGGAGCACCGTATCAAGGTCTTTTTCACTTCATAAAATCTGTTACTAGAACGTTATAGTCTTTGTGGATTTTTTTAGACCAGAACAAACAAAAATCTGAAAAGGGACACTGAACGAAGTAGAAATAGAACTAATGCAAAAGATGAGGAATGAAGTAATGGGAGACGTTTTAAAAATGCATTGTAGAAGAGAAACGAAGCACGCGCTCGCAACCTGCAACCCCGCCCCCAACACACACATGCACAGTGGGAGACGAGACATAATGACGCTGACTAGCTGACTTTCAACACTATAAAGGGGATTGGTTTCTGATATGGAATGGGATCTTTGATTTAGGCATAGAGCCAAGTATTGGGGCCCATAGGGTCATTCAGCGCTAGGTTGTTCTGGTAAGAAACTGCCGGCGATAATGGCAGAAGTGTAGGCCTACCTGAGCTCTGATCAACAATTTCCGAAGGTGGGGACTCCCAGGTGTCACTACTTCGAAAGATAAAACGGAATTTTATGACGTCAGTGATGACGGCGAGTGTATAACGTAATTCTTAAATCAGATAATTTCTTGCATATTACTTAGAATTTGCTATTAGGCTGATGAAAAAATCAGGTAAAGTATCCTAAACCATAATTAACTATCTAATAGCTGGTATTTATCTGATAATTCATTACCACTGATAATAATCAAATAAAATATAATATAGCTAAGTATTTACAATTTCGTAAACCATAAAAATAACAGAGGCAGGTGCGTTAGACGCATGCTACTGGTTTTTCAAATCCCGTTTTCCTTAAATTAACAGTTTTTGCCATGATGAACATTACACACAATACTGTTATCGAAAAACTTTACATATACTGGTTTAATTAACATGTAATTATGTAAGCAAGTTTCTCGCCAGACATGAACCATAAAATTTTACTGACCGCTGCCAAGTGCTCTGTACGTTTTTTTTTTTTTTAATATTGCTGTTGCTCAACACTCGTCCTTTGTGTTTTATGCACTATCTCTGACAATCAGGCGAGGGTGTTGGATGGGAATCACAATAGGAACCCGGAGTTTCTGGGAGAGGGAAAACCAAACGCGTGAATTGCACCAAAAGAATTATTACAACATGCAAAAACTAAAAGAGAACAAGTGGGATTATATATAATCCTTGTCTGTAATCAGTATCAATAAAAAAAAATAGGATAAAAGGTATGAAAATGTGGCTGAAGTAATTATAGGGGTATATCCTACCCTTAACTGACCTAGGACGGTGAATCCTACTGGGCCAATGGGTGGGAACGGTTCACTCTCCCACTCCCCTGGCCCCCATTGGCCTTTTCAATAATAATAATAATAATAATAATAATAATAAAGTGTGGCATGACAATTGCTAAACAAATCAAATCCAGCCTATGTAACCAGAGCTACCAAGCCGTGACGGTGAAGGTGGCTTCGCTAAAAGAAAAAAATATAATAATAATAATAATAATGAAGCACGAAGCTTACAAGGGCAATCCGAACCCGGTTAGGAGGCCGGAGTCGTCCTGGCCCGGGTGTTTCACATAACCCCCGACTCCAGTCCCCACAACAATATCAATTCTTGTACAAATGTGTGGCGCAGTATTTAAACAGAGCCCAACTAGACCGAGTGTTTCTTGGAACTGTCCCCAACAATTTGCATTTACTGATTACTTGAATCATTTGAGTGCAGTATTGCGTGCTTTGAGTCCGGTTTATGAGTAATTTTCTGAATGCAGAGGCGGCTCACTGTCACCGATTCGTTTTCAGAAATCGTCTTTCTGTAGATGGGGAAGATTGAAAATATACGTAAAGTGGATAACAAAAACAGAAGTTCTAATTGGATAATAAGTGACGAAAGCAGACTATTCAATAAGTTGTCCTAATTAAAAGGACTTGAAACATTTATGCGCCTGAAGACTTGAAATATGTAAAAACAAGCTGTTGACACGAAGAATAATTTATTCAAGATAAATGCAGACATAAAATACAAACAAATGGGACCAGCTGAATGAGCCAAATGGCTCCCAAAAATAAACATGGGTGCTGAGAAAGCACCTCTAAAAAACTATGAGACACAAACCACGTATATGATTTGTTAGCGGGCATATCAAGACGGCCATCACCGCATCATTGACGAGCGAAAAACAAAGAACTGACAAATTTTACGAATCCTTTATACGTTATTACGGAAGTATTTCACTTGTTAATGAACTGTCCCTCACTATCACCCTCAAGGAAAACGCGGCTGTTATTTTGTACGACCATTGGAGCTGTTCACTTCGCAGTTGGGGAGAAGTTCACTTATGTAAGGATTACCGAACCGAATTTGACTGACAAGTAATCACTCCTGAGATAATCTGTTATATATTATTGTAGTACGTGGCAATGAATTCCTTTACCATCACGTTTAAAAGTGGAGAGGCATTATCGTTTCGCTAACGAAACAATTGCAATGAATAGTTTTAAATAAATGTTTACCCCCAATGAACTGCTAATTACAGCCAAAGCCGTTGCAAAATTTGAGATGATTATAGTTCCGCTGTCACGCTGCAAGAATACGAGTTGGCTAGAACAAACAGAAACAGTTCTGTCCCCAACGGTACAAACTACCTATCCTGAAGAAATCGCAACTCGATATTTTCCTAAGACAGCATTAAGATCACGGAAGACTCGCTGTGGAAATACTATAAGGTAGCTTTGCGACTGATTTTTCCTGATGGAAAGCTTCAGTTGTAAAAGCCGACATATTTTCCTTCACAATTTCGCTCCTGATATGTTATTTATACATTACACTTACTGTTCAGTCTCTTTTTTCTCGTCTCCACTCCACTAGGGAGCTCTGTGAAACCAGCAAATTCCTTAGTCTTAATGCACACACTTTGTGATTTATACGTCGTACTCTTATATTAATTGTCAAATCCACACTGTCATAACTGAGAATAATAAAGACTTCAATTTTTTCTTGAATGACTTTATATTTTCAGTACTTCTGATATCAAGCTGGTGCTTATTGCATAGTCATGGGGCCGCATATTTAAAGGCTTAAAACCAACATTCGAGGTGCATCTCGGCTCAAACAACGTGAAACTCATTTGTAGCTAGTCCTATATTCACGCCACCCATTAGGTGTATCTTACGCAACGAGCTTTTCTGGTATTTTGGACATACAGCCTTAATGGCTTGATGAGTTATTATATATTTTTAACAATCTAACCCTGATAGAGAGCCAATGCAACTCAAAACAATACAGGGGTTATCCTATCCCGGTGTGCAACACCCTTCATTATTCATACTACTATTTTCTAGCTTCCTAAGTTGTATCTTGGGTAGATTATGATCGAGTTGCAATAGTCCTCTCTATGACAAGTTTTTTTTTATTGAACACTCAGGCTATTTTTTTTTAAAAAGGGCAAATCTACGTACGATCGCCACAAACCCTTACAACATTACTGATTAGAGTACTGAGACGAATTACAGTACAGCAGTACTCTTAAATTACGGACTTTGCCAATAATCAGAACTGGATTACGATTTTTATGCAGCCGAATGTCACCTAAGCTTCTTAAGTTACTTTACTTTCCCCTAACAAATTAAGTTTTATTTTCATATAGTTTCAATGTTCAAATGTCATCCTTCTTTGACGCTGGTACGACCCCATATTTAATTTCTCATTTGTATCCCCAATGTCTTTCAGGAGGAATAAAACTGGGTGTCATCCGAAAATAGTTTCTATTTTCCACATGTCACTGTAGTACGTTTAACAATCCAGTCGTGTCCTATGCATAATAGGCTTGAACCTAATACACTTCCTAGCGGTATCCCTCGGTAATTTTTCGGAAGACTCCAGCCAGCCATTTCGGAAGGTTCCAGCTAGCCATTTTTGCAAGAAAAACCATTTTGGGTTTTTCATGCAAAAACGGCTAGGAAATGATAGGGCACTAAAAGAACCTTAAAATACCAACCTAACGTAACCTAGGGGTGTTTACTGGTTACAATTTTGCCGTATTAACTGTGGAGGGGGGTGGGGGGCCGGTATTGTCTTACCTTATAAATCGTAATTTGATTATTTTTCTCTGTTATTAAGCATTTGCGAAGATCATGTACTGGGATGAAATTTTTTGTTTTGATGTGTTTTACCCAAGAAAAATATAAATTATAATGTGGGAGGTGGCTGGAGTCTCCCGAAAAATAACCTATCCCTCTTCTTAACGTTTTGCAGACACGGTGTAGAATTTATTCACTCTACTCGTAGAATTAAATTACCATTTTATAATCAACCTCTTTAACACTTACGACTACAAACGAAGGTAGATGTCTTCCAGTTGGGTTTCCCCTGAGAGTTTTTTTATAAGAGCAAATATCTAACACGTAAACACCAAGAACAACGAACACGGAATGAAGGAACCAACGTGACAGGTCTGTAGCTTTCTCAGTAAATGTCGATGGGTCCGATGGTTCTTTTAGGAAAAGAGTAAACATAATCACTAGGACTTCCGTTGTTTTCATTCCGTATAATGGAAAATTAAACGTAAAATTTGACTTCGTTCTTAATTTTCTACTTAATTTTCTATAGAAAGAGCGAGTGTGAGTGAGTTAATAATACTGACCTGATGGCAAAAACAGGTTAGCCGACTACACTGCCCGTTCCCTAAACAAAAAAAAATCTGATATCTTAAATTCGCAGTTAAAATGAACAGGAAAAAAGCAATGGAAAAAATCCAGTGAAAAATAGACTTTAAAAAATTCAAATGAACACCGAATACGCAATGGAAAGTTAAAACCAGTAAATACGAATGGAAAATAACGAAAGACAAACGAAAACCAGCAACATCCAGCAAGCAAATCACAACAGACACCGAACTTACCGATTATCCCGATAACCGATCATTCAGACGGAATCCCATTATGAGAGCTGACACATTTTGAGGACTAGCCATCCGATCAATTTTACCCATCGCTCGAGTATCGCAGCGAACAATATTCGACAAATGCAATGCCGAGAGACTTGCAATGCACGATAGCCTTCAAAGATCCATTAAGTATTTCCTATCGTTATCTCTCGCAAGGATGAGAATTTGGAGTAACAGGGAGGTGGGTACACCCAAAGGGAACCCCTCCTCTGTCTAACTTCTCCCTCTCGCGAACTGGCGTACCCGGCTTCGACAATGCCTCTTGCACTCCATCGATCATGAGAGCAACAATACTTTGACACGCAACACGGAGCTGGGTCCCATAGTCCGGCGAATAAGACAAATTGAGCCCCGAGCGATTCATCTTGATGAACCCAAGGGAACGTCACTCTCGAGAGGGCGAGACCACGGTGGCGGTCGCACGGGCATAGCCAGACGTACTGGTTCCCGAACGCCTTCTCTTTGGAGTGCAGGCTTTCGTGTGCCATTTCCTGCCGAAGGGAAATGGCTTTCTTCTCCCTCTCCCAGACTCTATAGACTGGGTTTTGACCATCCCCGAGGATGTTTGCCCCTTATGGAAACCGGACTTGAGTAAAAGGTTCTCTTCCCAGATGAATGAGCGAAGATGATAGTGAAGTTAAGCAAGAGATAACTGGAAGACGGTAGAGGGGTTTCAAAGCTATGTTATCGAAACTGAATGTACTTTACTATAAATGTTAATATCTTACGAATTATACCAGTAAATATCTAAACTAAACGCTTAATATCTTCGGATTTTATCATCAAACTCACTACTACAGTCTTCTAAAGGATCATCAAAACAAACTAGATTGCTCTATAAAAAAAACCATAGCGTCCATAATTCCTTAAATACAATGCAGTTCCTGCAAAATATTCCACCACTCGATATGATATAACACAGGATAGGATTCATATAAGAACACCTTATATTACTTCTTTATTTCCACTTTTTACATGGCGTTTTATCCCTACAATAATTCCTGCATGAACCGCACAACAATCTTGTCAGATATAATAGAAACTCTGCACATAAAATCTATAATAAGGCTTTAAACTGGTAAGAAAATATATTCTTAATCTATTGACATATAAACAGATCACAGAAAACCATTTGACATTGTACATGGCAGTATAAATATGGAATTCGCTCGAATCTTGGATGTACTACGAGTTGTACAGAAGTACTTCACGCGCGCAGTCTCTGTTCTCACCATCCACGGGGTAACAATGTCCTATTTTCAGTAAAAATAACACTTTGCTTAACCAGTATCACCCCTTTTCGTGGGATTCGCTAACTCCAGAGATTCATAGTAGACAGTTGCTGTAATATGATTGTGGGTGTGGGTGTGGGTGTAGGTGTCGGTGTTCATAAGGAAGTATTCAGGGCCAAAGTTGTGTGTATAAAAGCGCATGTCTGTGCGTTTGAAAATGCATGGAGTGGTTTAAACAATGCAACTGAATTCAGAATATTTTCTTCAGTACTTTCCTACTCAAATATTTTTCACATTTTTTTTCCGAGTAGCACCATTAACACAAAAAACATGAAAATATTCACTCTGCGCACCTGATAGGAGAATTTATTGTTCACTAAAATAGGAAAAATGCTCATTAACTTTTCATGTTAGTCGAGTTCAAATTTTGAGATCGAGGTGGTGTTTAACCATATTTATCTAAAATCGCTGAAAACAAACTGTAACGAACAACTGTCTCTCAGTGTATATAACTGCACACTTGTTTATATGAACACTATCAACTTCGTTCTTTCCTTTGTTCCATCCTGAAAAGCATACCAGTAACTAAAACTCTTTTGAAAAATCAAATACTGTTCGAATGTCTCTCCTTCCAGTAATCCAGAAAAACAAAAACAAAAAAACTGTCATGGAACCGCCATAAGGCGCTAAGCAGGTTTATTCCAGTCCCTCTCAACTTCATTCTTCATCCTTATTATCGGACTAGCCATTGCTCTACGGTTCCAGACCTATTCACTTCTTGCGCGTGCAGACATATTTTACCACCACAAGCTACTGGGATTTTCCTTCAGTGCCTCTTCATGTGCAGGGAGAGGTGGTCCGAGCGCGAGAAGGAACGCTGGCACAGTTGGCATTTGAAGGGTTTCTGACCTGTGTGCTTGCGGAAGTGGCGGGTCAGCTCGTCCGAACGAGCGAACCTCCACTTGCATCCATCCCATGTACAGTGATATGGTTTTTCCCCTGGAGAGAAAAAGGTGGCAAAAACATTAATATCATAATTATGAATCGCCATACGTAAAATATGAGGCAATCTACCAGCATGAATCATAATATAAGGACATCGTGAAGCTTCACAAAAAACTTATCCGTGTGGGCTCGCTTGAAATGAAATCGTAAATCTTCAAGAAACAAAAAGGAAGAAGACAAACTTACCCGTGTGCGTTCTCTTATGAGCTTTCAGATGCGAACTTTTTGTATAGACCTTCTCACATCCTTCAAAATCACAACGATGGGCTTTCCTTCGCCTCAGGGCATCAGTGTAGTCTGCTGACGAAGGTGGGGGACGGCCATGTGGTCTGGCTACTACAGGTGGCGAAGGAGGCGAGGAAGATGACGAGGGTGAAGATGAGATGGTCGATGAGGTAAGGTTTTGGGTCTGTGGTGGAGATGATGTTAGGTTGCCGCTGGAAGACCCAGACACGAGGGGAGGAGATGGACTTTCGCTATGAGCACGTTTGCCATAAAAAGCTCTGCGGGAGAGATGAAACACAGATTCGTCTATGAAAATCACACCACTGGACAGTTTTATTATTATCGCAGTACTTAAAGTACGGTGGTGATTATGATGCAAAATTACAGTCATGAGCTGTGTAAATGACAAACTTAACATAAATTACTTATAAACTATTAATCTATTCTCAACATCATGAACATAATACTTACAGAGACGCTTCTCGTATCCTCTGGAAAGACAAAAAGGGTGGCGCCGCACTATGGAACGCGCTCTCCATGGCATTTTTTCCAAGGTCTGTTGAAGAATTTTGACATTATAAACCAACTGTCACAAGTATCACTTGCTCATAATATACAAATTTGCTCTAGAAAGTAAATCTGCCTTCTTTTACAGCAAAAACAATGTGACAACAGAATTTTAATATCTAAAACTTTACATTATCATTCACTGCAACTGTGAAAATTTATACTGGGTTTCTATTCACATGTCATCAAAGTGTGTGAATAATTATCATAAATATACAATGTCTGTGTAAATATGCACACTAAATGCTTACCTGGTTTCAGAGTGAGATCCAATCCTAGAGGTAAGTGCAAGGAGCTAGGAAACCTTGACATATGGAGAAAGAGAGCCGGGTCACTGCTTCTCAGGGGAGAGCCAGAACTTGTCACAAGGTCAGGTGCACTGATGGGCGGGAAGGTAGTGCTCGGCTGAGGCAAACACATGTGCATATTTGGGATGTCAAAGGCCCCTAATGTAGAGTGCTGAGGTGAGTGATCAGGAGATCTTGTACTTATGAAAGAAAAATTCGACGAGGATACAAGCGGCAAGGTACGTTCTATATTTGAACTTCTGTGGACGGAAGTGGAGGATGTAGACGGCGTTTGGGAGGCCACTAACAAGTTCTTACTTTGATGGCCCACCAGCGATGGCTTCAGGAGTGCAGGATTTGCACTTCGACTACATTTTCTATAGCAATGCGCCTCCTTGGACGGCGACAGGCCCTTCGACTCTAAAACGTCATCGGCAGGACTCTGGGTTGTGGTCACCGGTTCTGAAACAACCGCCACGCTATCACATGTGACTCTCGGTATGCGATCACACGGTTCTTTTTTAATAGGATCACAAGTTTCCCCAGAAGAAATGACAAGCGACGAGTCACTGGAGGTGAGTCTTGGCACCTGTTCTTGCTCTCCTTCGGAGACTGGAATCCGAGGGAACTTTTTCAAGGAGCCCGAACGACTCGCGGCTGGGTCGTCTTCGGGTCGTCGAGACCTCTGGTTGGAGGTAGATGTCTGAGAAGGGCGATCAGGGGGCCAGGTGCCCCTGTCACCAAGTATTCTAGATGATGATGAATGGTCAATCGGGGAACCATATGACACCCTGGGGAGTGGCTGGACATTGTTGAAAGCTGAAGGGGAAGACTTGGGTTGACTCTCGGGCCTGGTTTTGACGCTTAAATCCACTGGTTCTATCTGTTCAGGGGGCACCTCCGCCTGCCAAAAAGAAAAAGGTCTTATTAATCCCAACAAAACAAAAAATTACATCGATGAGAGAGAGAGAGAGAGAGAGAGAGAGAGAGAGAGAGAGAGAGAGAGAGAGAGAGAGAGAGAGAGAGAGAGTCTAGTAGTTCAGCGAAGTCGTTGTCACATGACATAATTACCGTCATTTTCTAATGTAGGTAAGAAAGATAAGAACGAGATAATATCACCAAGAGAGAGAGAGAGAGAGAGAGAGAGAGAGAGAGAGAGAGAGAGAGAGAGAGAGAGAGACTGTAAACTACTACAGTGAAATATGTGGTTACATTTAACAAACACATTCAGATTCGTGCTAGCTGTGAATACCCAGTCTGTCAAGTATAAAAAGTAAATCCAAGAGAAGGTAAACAATCACACTTGCCCTCGAACACCCATGAAAGCTAAATTTTCTTATCATCAAACTTTACAAAAAAAAAAAAAAAAAAAAATACGGCAAACAGGAACTGACCTCCTTTGACATAGTGCTGTGGTGCGTAGCCAGGACGGGATCATGCTCGGGCACCATGGCCTGGGAAACGAAAGAAGGGAGCCACGCTCCCCTTACAATTCACCGAGGAACCTGTAGAGGTAAAATTTATGGTTTTTATAAGATTCTAATGCTGTTATTTAATGAATAAAATAAATAAACACATTTGCTGCAGAGGGACTGGAGAAAATTTAACATTCCTCGTCATGTTTCATCAGATATAATAAACACCTTAATATTCTGGATAGTAAATTATTCATCACAAAGGAACTTAAAAAAGAAACGGATTAACAAATTCCGCCCTTGACATTACGTTAATCATTTGAGCTCAACAAGACAAAACATAATGTATCACAGTACAGTATTTACGATTATACTTTAAAAATGAATCAATATAATGAAAATCCAGCAATGAACTTAACAAAACACAGGGTATATAACTCAGCTGAAAAGACCCCTAATTAATAAAAAAAAAAAAAAAAACAGAAAGTGCAAAATTTAACACTTCGTAACATAAAACAATTTGTTTTCCAGCCTAAATGTTAAACACAAGAAATTCCTATAACCTTTCACCAAGAGATATCCTTCCATTTGTTCGAGGTTAGGCTTCATTTTCAATATCCTTTTTTTTTCTTCATCCAGACTTGCGATGGAAAAGGGCTTTCACAAATAAAATAAAAATAAGCAACCAACAAGCACAAGTATTCACCGCGCAAGAAAATCGACGTCTAACAGAAACAATCGGCAATCACTTCCTTTAACACCAATCAGTTCTCTGATTCCTCTGATTCGATTCTGAGGCTGAGCTTAAATGGGGTGGTGCAAAGCCATTCACTTCATAAAATCGGTCAGCGTTCTTGGTTACCGTTAAAAAAAGATGGCACGTTTTTAAAAGAAAATCTTCTCCCGATAATGCTTCACTGAAGTGAACATAACGTTCAAGTTTAAGATATCTTTGCAAAGTTCAAAAAATTATAGAAAATACTAATGCACAGTACAAAAAATTACTGAAAATAATAATGTACAGTAGAAAAAATTATTGAAAATAATAAAGTACAGTACAAAAATTATTGTAAATAATAATGTACAGTACAAAAACTATTGACAATAATGTACAGTACAAAAAATAACTGAAAATAATAATGTACAGTACAAAAAATAATTGAAAATAATGATGCACAGCGCAACAAATTATTGAAAATAACAATGCATCAATGGAAACTAGTCACCATAGTAGACCCAAACTGTCACAACTATTTCTATATTTTTCTTATGAATTTTACATTTTGATGATATCAGCAACCCTGGTTCTAAAAATGAAAACCTATACGAGGACACAGCAGAGAGTACACTAAGAAAAGCTCCGATGAAACCATACATAGAGACATTTACATATAAACATATAAATTTCCCACATCGTCCCTCCTGGCGCCTGGATGCCATTCATTCAAGTTCTTTGTTTTGGATGCTTCAAGAATTTGATAAGTATTTTATTTTAATGGAAAATGACATCTTCGTAAACTTGTAAAACCAGTTTCAACATCCTTGACACCAGAGACAAAACAGCACTAACAATAATAATAATAATATTAAAGATGGCGTCCACAACAAAAATTATCCAGGACTGAAAAACAGGATAATCCGTCAACAAGTATTGATAGGATTTTCCAAGGCAATCAGTTAAATGTAAGAATGTAAGAAATGACAATCGAGGCCAAAAAATAAAGGGAACAAACAAAATGAGAAAAGAAAGAGGGGATAAAGAAAGCTACAAAAACAAGTAACTAAATGACATACCCATAACGGATGCGAATACTTCATTCATTACTCAGATCCAGGTGCTAATTCCACGACTTACAGAACGCACGCAAACTCTCCAGCCCGAGAGCCCACAGCTAAATCAACAGGCGATTTAAGGCAAAGGGCTACGTTCGGTATATGGATTTAGAAGAGGGGGATCAGCCAAAGCTGGAGGGGGAAGAATCAGCAGGAGTCGTTTCCAGATCTATCAAGACAGCGGGCACAGGCAAAAATAAGAGGTTTATGATGCGAGGGGGGGGGGATAACGGAGATGGCCAGGATTGGGAGTAAGAGGATGCCTTCTTCTCCCTCATTCAAGCGGAAAGGGGATTAGCCAAAGAGCTGCTGTCAAGAAAAGAAGCCATGGGAAAGAAGATGGCGAGATGTGATTTGCGGAAAGGAATCAGTTGGAGAGCCACTACCGGGACGGCATACTGTGAGGGAGGGAGAGAAAGGAATGGACCCGGGGAGGGGAAGGTGGGAAAGAAGACGGGGGAAGAAAAGAGAGAGCACACCGTTCCGCTGTCCCTCCCACCCCCTCCAATTCTTCTCACCTGGCCCCAACCCCTCCACTACTACCACCGCCGCCGCCGCCGCCGCTAACTTTCAAGAGGTCGCCATTGGGAAGTTCTGCACGTCTTTTATTAACACTTGGGAGTGTGGTGGATCTTCAGACCCGAGGCGATGCCGGCTGGGTCGGAGGTCATGAAGGGTGAAAGGCAAACAGGTTAGGATGAGAAGTTGGCCCGTAATGATCTAGGAAACCGTACGCACCCCCTCCCCTCCCCTCCCCCCAAACCACCAAGGCAAGACGCTCGCCCCCATAAAATAAAGATAAAAATGGAAAAAACATAGGTCAGCGTTCAAGTACTGCACTGTACAGCTGGTATCTTTTCAGCCATCAGAAAGGCAACGAACGTGAACGTCGTATCTGCAGGAACATAACTTCTGCTTGAAATCAGACATGAAAGAACTACCAAGACCTAACACTGTAAAGACACTTCAGCTAAACATTAAGATTTTAATCGACGGGAGGATTTGCATTCAAAATAAAAATTGTAACTGATACTGACAAGGTACTCGGGGCGAAACTTCCACTATCTTGCAACATGCGCTGTGCTGAGATGTTTACTGTAACAGGAAACTTAGGGTACATATCACACAAAAAACGAGAATTCTGAAAATTCACCAGGACCACAAAACCTTTTCAATGCGTTCCTTAAATACTTTGGAAGAGAAAAAAAAAAATATACACTTCTGGAGTACTCAAAACTTGAAAACCAAAATGCATTCTCAAATAAATAATATACATAAGAAGCGCGGCTGCGTTTTTCAAGTGGGATAGAAATTACCGGTAAGGTCATCGCCAATTACCACATCTCATACAGGTTTTTTCGAAAGCAGGACTTGAGGTTAAATATACACGATGCTAAACGCCCGTAAATTCACCCTAAGAATTCATTACCGGATTATATGGCATACATACGAGACGCGCGGAGATTGGATATGATGAGGGCATAAACAAAGATCCGACCGACGATAGATATTGAGCGCTTGAACCCGTACAAGCTGGAAATAATCTGGTAGCCATATGCGAGGGTTGGGATGCCATACGTTAAGGAGAAGGTACGGGTCAGGTGCCTCTTTAGTAGACAAGGTAGGCACATAAATTATATCGTTTTTCTTATCCCTCCACAGCTAGGAATGGGAGGTAAGGCTAAACGGCTGATGGTTATCGGAAAGGGAGAGAAAATTATGAGGAATTAACACAGAAGTTAAGTGCGCAAATGAGCGATTCACAAAACAAGACTGTTAACGAACACGGCGATTAGCCACCATTGCACTTTAACTCATAGGAAGTTGCAATAGTCAGGCACTTCGACTGTGGTTTATGTGATGTGAGATTTTACGTCCGGCCCAAAACGCTGATAGGGGTGAATACGCACCTCCGTAGTGTAAGCTGATCGTTTCTTTCTCAAGTTGGAAAAGGACACACCTTATCACACCTGCAGTAGTTAACGACAGCAGATTTTTTTCCCTCCGTGTAACAACAGAAGCGAATCTTGGATGGCGAGCACAGAATCTTGGGACACAGGAAGTTTAGGAGTTTAGGAAGAGGATGAACAGTACTTGTGGGGAAGAGGGATGAAAGTTGATGACAGTAAATGCCTCTGATTCTCACTTTATCCACTCAAGTTATTGTCATTGTTATTCACACGGAAAAACATTTTTCACTGAATGCTCCGAAGAGGTGACAAATCAGAATAAAATTATAAAATAGTAAAGATTTCCTTACTATACCTGATAATGATTTCCAACTACAATTTCCAAGTTTCTTTCAAATTATTAAGATTTGCATGGGTCAATTTCAGATATCACCTAAAATAATTATGGTGTCTTATTGCACCATTTAAATTTCATTTCACATAATTAGGATTTGCAACTTTCATGTTCAAACGTCATATTGTTTCTTATTACTTGTTATTTGGAAGCAGCTATGAAAGTTTTCGACACAGCATTAGCCAGCAGAGCTCTCTCTCTCTCTCTCTCTCTCTCTCTCTCTCTCTCTCTCTCTCTCTCTCCACATAAAGCTAATGGTTTTACTTCGAGTTGACCCTCAACGCTTTCAATTTTGCTCCATAACTTTTATTTTGGGGCCTTTGAATTCACCGGCCATTCCCAGAGATACCATCACCTGACATGAGAACAAGTGTAATAAAACCCCGTTATTCTCGCAGCAAGTAGAAATCAGAATCTTGTCCAGAGCATATCAAGGTTATCTGGCTGATAAGCGATCTGAGCTTATCTCTCGAAATGCCCACCGTAAGATAAAGACAAGCCTTCCTGGCACTGACTGCGAGATTTTCATAAACCGCCCATTTTTATGCCCTGGTCTACAGTTAGTATGCAGGATTATCAGTGCTGACGCAGGCACTCCTTTTCATACCATATCTTAAATTAGTTGCAGATGTTCGAAGACCTGACTCTGTGAATCTTTCTGAAATCTTTATCCGTAAAATCTCTCGAAAGTAGTAATGAATACATGCTTGTCTAGACGATACTTCATCAGTGACTACGGGGCAAATCGAAAAATTTCGATGATACTGATAATGGGAGTGAGGACAGTACTAGCTGAAGTCATGAGAGAAAGCTTTTTTGTGTTTAAAACTAAGGCTCCCACAAACACACAATATGGAATGACGACCACTCACGATGGCTACAACCTGTCGAAATTTCTTTAGCCACACCTGCAAGTTACCCGATGCCTCTTGCAAAGGTCTTCCAGCTTTTCTATCTCTCTCTCCCCCCAATCCCTCCCCTCCATTAATAAAAGCATCTCCTATTCGTGTCATCCCGTGATGAGCCTCTTGAATACACATGACTCTTTGGAGGGGCTTTAACGGTACTGTTTGCTGCCGCGAGGAATGTTGCCAGGTCCCAGTTTTAGTTTTTATCCCTCGCCTGGGAGTCGCTATCCAAGGACATCCCTTTTTTATGGCCGGGCTCAACAATGCTCATCTTCCGTGTTGTACCTGGACGGACATTTGAGCTTGCTTTTTATCGCTGAAACGCTCGCGAATGACTGAAGTGGCTCTTTTGATTTCGTAGAAGTTAAATGACGTAAGAATATTGGCAGGGTGATGCACATCTCAAAGTGACCAAGGATCTACGGCTCTCTCTCTCTCTCTCTCTCTCTCTCTCTCTCTCTCTCAGAACAACTTACCACTGAAGAAGATTTAATGGTCCCAAGAAGTGGAGAACACCTTAGGCGAATTTCCCATCAAAGATGCGCCTGTTTTTACCCTAACCACAAGGCCGCCCGGTGGCATCTCGTCCTTAGAAGATGGTTCTAATTGACTTGGGACTAGAAAATAAGCACTAATGGCCCTCCTACAATCCAGGAAGGTGGTAACGCCAGACTTAATGTCGCACACGGCACAATTGTATGAGGCGGGAGGGTACACGGGATTTGCAAGACCCGGAGGGGGGAAGGCGAGGGTTGTAAGACGCAGAAGGATGTTGGAATGGGAGGTAAAATTGCCTTACTCCATTCTCACACCATCTGACATTATTTGAAAATAAAAGCATGAAGAGAGATAGACGAAGATTTTCGCTAGTTATGTAGAAACTACCTTCAGAGAAACTGCTGATTAAAGATGGCATTGTGTCAATGTATAAAACCAGGAAAATGCAAAATTACAGAATTTCAAGACTGTAAAGGAACGCTATTCACAGCATCTGAATGAGACACAAAACTGGCGTGCATTCATGCCACCTAAACACCCTTTTGTATAACCTTTAGTAAAAAACGCTCGCGAATGACTGAAGAGGAAATAAAGAAACAGATCTTTCTCATGTTTACACATTTCTTTTACTAGTGACCAAACTCTCTTTAATACTATATATATATATATATATATATATATATATATATATATATATATATATATATATATATATATATATATATATATATATATATGGTTGTGAAAAACATCAAGGAATCCAAAGGATAACGGTAGTTACAAGTGGAGCGAATACCTTTGAGAGTTGCAAGGTAATTACATAATTTATTACTTTATGGCTCTCTCAAGTATAATTGCAGTATTCACGTAGGTAATTACGCTTTCATGGTTAAAGACACTAGCCGCTGCCTTTCTGTGACACTGCAACGCTTAGCGCACACGAAAATGCAACTAAGCAAATACTTGGTCATCTGGCAGAACCCGGCAATTGCTTGCAAGAGACAGATTCTGATACGAAATGCTGCCAGGTCTGAGATTAATTTTCCTTCGTCTCTCCTCTCTCTCTCTCTCTCTCTCTCTCTCTCTCTCTCTCTCTCTCAAGCATATAAAAAGAACACACCAATGAAATCAAATACACTTAAATCTCCAGATTAGTTATTAAGTTTGTCCGCTCTTTTACACACACACACACACACACACGAAGCCTACAGTACTGTCAAGAAAACAATATCACAAAACTCTAGCTTGCGTCAAGAGTGGATATTCCCTCCATCTCTTTCTAATTTCCAAACCTACACATACACAAAAATAAGTTACTCGTGAGCAATTGTTGCATTTACAACTTAACCTTAGCTAAAAAGCCTACTTCCTTGCACACCCACACACCAAGAAAGTCATTTCTTGCTACGGAAGTTGCCTTAAGACTCGAACTTTGGAAATTGTATTCTCTGGCCAAATACCAATAAAATCTGCATCCAAACCTTCAACTATATCAGTGTGACCCCAACTTTAGCAAATGGTCCCCGTATGATTCACCTCATGGCAACAACCACCCACCCCCACCCCCACCACTTCTCTCTCCCAAAAAGGACTGAAATCCATTTTCTGGTATTTTCTCACACCGCTGCTCATGCGTGACCACGCTGTGTGTATCGATTGAGGTATTTCACTTTTTACATCGTTGTTTTTATCTCGGTCCTGATTAAATGAGTGCTGTTGCGAGAAGAAATTACAAGATGACCAATACCCAGCAAAGCCAAGGAGCTGGACAACTGAATTCATTTAAGGCTTGTGTGTTTTATTACTTCATTACGACGCAAAGTATATTACTGTTTGAAAAAGAATACTCAAATTCGCTCATCTGTATTTTAACGAAAAACTTCTACATGCGAATCAAATGGACCCCTACCGTTCACTCAAAAGAAAAAAATAACATTGTTTTACCCTTCCAGACGGCAAAATAGCTTTACGATCATATACAGTGATCCACGGAGCCTGAAAATAACACCTTACCATCAAAATACGTAGGCTGATAGATCATTAACAGTCTATTAAAAGCAAATAACGGAAATCCTCAAGTAGAGCTCTGACACTTAAGTCTACAAACTATCTCCCTCAATGTTCTTTAATGACGCCAGCAGGCCACCGCGCGCCATCTGTTGCCAGAATTCTAACCTATGCGAAAGCTCGCGATACGAATAGGTCCTTCTCGTCCCTTTTCTCATGTAATTGTAGATCTTTCTCCTTCTTTGCCAAATTTAGAACAACGAAAGTATCAAAATAATGCAAACTAACGATTACATCTACAAATAACTAAAACATGTACAAGCAAGCCCCCCTAACAAACACGTGTTTAGATATAAAGGGTTTTTTTTTTCGCAGTTAAAGTCATATACGCGTAAAATGACAATAAATAGATATTTCGCATTATGTTTACCAGGGCAACGAGCTGGCCTTAATTCCGATATCTTATAAATTAAGGTTGTGAAGAACAAACGTTAGGTATTATCAGCCAGTTATAAATTCATATGGCATTCGTTCTTAATGAGCTGGTTCGTTCATAACGTGCATACATGTAAATAAACACATTTGAGGAAAATATGGAATACATGACTGATACCTACGTTAGCTCTTAAATTAATATTTTTCTATAATGAGAGCTAAACGCACTGAAAAAGACTTTTTGTCAAACATCACAGAGTTCTAACAATCTGTAAATACCATGAACAAATTTTCACCAAATACAGATAATCCAAGTAAATGGATGCCAAGGTGCATTTGTAATGTCTATTTATCAGTTACAATACATTCACCCTTAACATAAATATTTTCACATGCACTTGCCTGTATTAAATATAACTACTGAAAATGTCATTTCGATAGGGGGAAAACACACCAATCGGCTATGATATATATATATATATATATATATATATATATATATATATATATATATATATATATATATATGTGTGTGTGTGTGTGTGTGTGTGTGTGTGTGTGTGTGTGTGTGTGTGTGTGTTTCTGGACCATCTCTTTTTCAATTTTAATATGAAAAGACCCAAAACAATCCTATTCTTTTCATCTCAAATGGGATATTTGTTTTTAGAATAACATACGCAAAAGGTCTAAGGATAAGTAACTTTTGCCTAGGACTTTTCTCCCAACAGTAAGTCATGCTGCGATAGATTTTGCTTCTCTGGGACTGAAAGTGTGGCTGGTAATGAAAAAGAGAACAGCTTCGTTTCTGCTTTGACGATATAACGTATACGTCCAAATGATCTAGCTTTACTGATAAAAACCCGCTAAATAATCAGCTAACAAGCCAAAGGAAAATTAAACATCCTTTTATCTGCTGAAATACGTACTGCCCTTATGATTTTGCTCAATGAGCGCGAATGAATATCAAGCAACTGATAGATAAAACAATTACAGATAAAACAATGCAGGTCGCAAAAACTCCCCATGTATATTAGCAACCAATGGGCCATTTACAACAGCCAGATCGTCCAATCCAATTGTCTCTTGAACACATCCTGAGAAACTTTGCCACAATTTCCTGACGAAAATGTAGGTATTTCTTCGATAACTTTTAAAAAAAGATGTCCTACTCTGTTGGCATATCATGGACTGTTTCTTCCAGTATCCACAGCAAAATCTGGATATAAAGTTCAGTTAAGTAAACTTTAAAGCCACAAAATTACATAAACTTAAGAAAAAAAGACGGTTGAAAACTTACCAGGTAGTGAAAATGGCAGGGACACTGTTTATCACTGGCGAATAAATCTCACATCATCTTCTTTCACAGTAGGTCTTATCCAATCTCCTGCACATTGTATTTCCAAAGTCACTTTTAGATACTCCAAAGGTTCACTTACAACCAAAAAATAGGTTCTCTATACATTGCATCAACTTATTCTCACTTGGGATCTACTTTTTGTTTATACAAATCAAGATAAAAGCACAGGAACTTCCATCGGGATCGAGGGAACACAACCAACACCCCAAAAAAACTTTCCAGGGACTTGAATGGAAAATGAACAACCCTCCTTCACGTGCGATGTCCAGGAGAACACTAGCGATCAGCTGTTGAGGTAAGGGCGCTCACACTCACTGGCTGGGTGAGGCAGGCCGCGCCCTCCCTACCAGTCACCTCCCCATCCTACCACAGGTCCAGACACGCCCCCATCTCCCACATGAAGGTGATTCCCAACTAGGATTGGTTGCTGCTCCCATCTTAGGGGAGGGTTTTGAGTCTTGGAACGGGGCGTTTCGTTGCTGGGAAAGGTTCGCTAGTGGGTAAGTCAGGCCGTGTGGAAAGTTGAAGTTCTTGAGTGTGAGGTTAAAAAAAAAAAAAAAAAAAAAAAGGATGTTCTGAATCTTCATCTGGCTTACTCACGTCTTTAGGTCCAACGGGTCATCTTAGGTTACGACTGCATCTCCCAAGACTGTGCAGCGTCTGCAATGAGAAAGAAATATTCTTGTGTGCACCGAATGCAAAACCTAACTCTTCTGCTTTTCCCTATAATACTCAAGTCTTCTTATTTTAGTCCGTTTTAACAAAACTTCACATTATTTTTGCAAGTCTGTCAGTTTCGCAAGTTCCTGTTTTGTATTTTCATAAGCACATCACAAAGAATTTATTATAACAGAATATATGATAATCATACATGAACTCTATCCTCATGTATTAGGAAAACAGCAATCTGCAGGAAACTGGCCCTGGTGATTTCAACGTGCTTGATAAAATGATCTCAAAACTGTAATCACGTGAAATTAACGTCCTTTTGCTATGGGACAAGGAAGTAGTCAAAAAATCTAAGTTTTCCTAAACCTTTCATCTAATACATACACTTATAAGAGCATACGTGCCTGAATTACATTTTCCCTTATTTAAGTACCGTTCCCAAAATCATTTCTTAGGTTTGTAACAATACCTGAAAGAGAGGGTGGTTGCTTCTGGCTTAAGTATGTTATGCGTTTCCTTAAGTGTATTAAACAAGCAAAGTTTATTTGCAGAAGATAAGTGATAAACTCTACGGAATCCAAACCTACAACTTGATCACACCTATTCTATATTTTCTTCTTTTAAATTAACCATTATTACATTATGAAGCGGGAACCACGTGCGTTACATACAGTAAGACTTTATCTTTGATCTTTCTTAATAATTAAAAATATCTCAGCTTTTGCACTCAAAGACCACATACTTAAATATTACACCTCGAAATTTTTTTTTCTTTATTTTAATGCAAAGAAGTTCCTTCATATTATTCCTTGGCGTTTGGTAGATATTGTGTGCTTTCGTTTATGTAATAAAACAGAATGGGTGAAATTCCTCTAAATCAGCTGGCATAACGTACTTACTCTTGGCATCTGAAAGACTTTTACAATCAGCACGTGATCAATACCTGCAAGAGGCAATGTGGATATAATCAAAAGAAAATAATAAACAACGAAAGAAGAACAAATTCCAGTGTTGTTAAATGCAAATGGGAAAAACTCTCGTCTAACAAGAAAAAAGGAAAAAAACTCATTATAGATAGTAAAAGAATTCCAGAACTCTTAAACTGGCGCAACCTGATAAAACTTTGATGATAAATAAGTTGACCAGTCACTAAAGAAGCATGAAAGTCCTTGTGCTTGTGGGATGTAAGGGTTCCCATTTTCATGAGAGTGCACTTGACCCCCCGAGTAATCTTATATAATGGGCCATTCATCTCCTTCACGTCTGTAACGTGAGAGTTCCAAATTCTATTACGACCCATTGGGGATGATATGTAATCACGTTTGAACATTAGTTCACCAACATTTCTATGATGGTTATTTTTTTCTTCTCTGCTCAACTACTTTTCCGTATGGTTCCTGAACGCATCAATTTTAAAACTGAAATTAGCTCCAAGAATCGTGGCAAGAGAAGATGCTGGGAAGGTTAACTTTAGCAACCTCCTTAGAAACGAGAAAGCATTTTTTTAGGTGAACAAATGATAACGTGCTCCAGTGCTATAAAAAAGACAACAAGGAACAACGATGAGCCTAAGAAACTCCTTACAAAAGAAAAAAAAATCAGTGCGAAGAGTAAACTCTTCAGGGTCACACTAGACAAGTTCATACAAAAGTACCATCAACAAGCCTTTGAGAAACTTGCAAGAATATAATTAACAACCCTTCAGATGCTAGAAAAGAATACCATTTCATATGATCCCAAGGTTGAAAGTCATCAGGAAAATACACGAAAAAATCAGGGATGAATTCTAATGTCGAGCTCCTTAAGACACTACGAATAAATAACCACGCAAAACTCCTTGAGAAAATATTGTCATTTTATCAGCAAAATCATTAAAAGACTAAGGATGAATTACATCAAGCCCTTGAGAAATTACGACTGAATGTCTTCAGCAAACTGTACAAAACTCATAGTGATGCTAAGGACAAAATAAATGGCATCAACGAACTTATTTATAAAAATCACATAAGATACTAGAGATAACAATCAGTAGCAAACCACTTGAGAGACCAGAGACAAAATGTCATCAACAACTCCTTGAGAATCTAGGGATGAATGATATCACCAGACTACTTAAGAAACTACAGATAAATGACATCATAAAACTCCTTACAATACTAGGGATGACTGCCAATAGAAAACTCTTTGGGAACTAGGGACGAATGTCACCAGCAGCTCCTTAAGAATCTATGGGAGATCGGCATTAGTAAATTCATTAAGGTAATAGAGACCAAAACCAACAGAATCCTCCTTGAAAAATTAGGGACGAAACCCATCAGCAACTCATTAACAATTTATGGATAAATAACAGGAGCAATCATTATAGAACATTGTGCCAACACAAAACGCCTTGGGGAAACGGTAACGAATGTCATCAGCACACTCCTCAAGGTACTAAGATTAATCTCTACTCCAAACTCCTTATGAAAATAAAAGAATCAACTTATGTGTTCGGGGTTAGAATTAGGGCAGTTTCTGATCACCTTTGATCCTCTAGGTACCAACGATGACTGAAAATTCTTTGAGAAACTATAGACGAATATCAACAACAACTCAAGAAGAATCTAGGAATGAATCACATCAACAAACTCTTCAAGATACTACGGAAGGATGACAACAAAACTCCTTGAGAATCTATGGAAAAAGTCATCAGGAGACTCTTTCACATACTAGAGATAAAACTTCGTGATAAAATATGACGATTCTAAGGATGAATGCCAATAGCGAGCCATTGAGAAAGTATAAGTGAATGTCAGCAGCAAACATGAACGCCAACATTGAGCCATGAGAAACTAAAAGTGAATGTCATCAGCAGACTCCTTAAGATCCAAAGGATGAATGTAAACATCAAGTCTCTGAGAGACGATAAGTAAATATTATCAGCACACTCCTTAAGATCCTAAGGATGAATGTAAACAATAAGTCCCTCAGAGACGATAAGTAAATGCCATAAGGAAACTCCTTATGATCCTAAGAATGAATGCCAATAGGAAGCCTTTGAGTTGCTAGAACTGGATGTCATCAACAAACTTATTAAGATACTATGTACAAATGCCAATAAAAAGTACTTGAGAAAACAGAAATGAATGTTATCTTCAAACTCCTTAAGATAATAATTATGAATGCTAGTAGCATACCTTTGAGAAACTAGTATTGAATGTCTTCAAAAAACTCCAGAAAATACTTTGGATGAATGCCAATAGCAAGCCCTTGAAAAACAAGAGAAGAATGTCACCTCAAACTCTTTAAAATCCCAACGATAAATCCAAATACCAAGCCTTGAGTAACAAGAAGCTAATGTTACCAGCAAACTGGCTAAGATACTAGGAATGAATGCAGATAGCAATCCCTTTAGAATGTAGAAATGAATGGCATAACAAAATCCTTAAGACCCTAGGGATAAATCCCAGCAGCAAGTCCTTTAGAAGGTAGACGTGAATGTCATAAGCAATCTCGTTAAGAACGTGAGGCTGAATGCCATTAGCAAGCCCCTGAGACACTACACAATACAAGTGAATGTCATCAGTTAATTCTTTATCATCATAGGGATGAATGTCAACAGCAAGCTCTTGAGAAACTAGGAGTGAATGTCATCACCAAAAGCCTTAAGATACAAAGAGTCAATGCCAATAGAAAACCCTGGAGAAACTATAAGGGAAGGTTATCAGCAATTAACCAGCCTTTGAAAAACTAGAAGATCCTAAGAATGAATACCAACAGGAAGCCCTTGATAAACTAGAAATGAAAGTCATGAACAAACTCCTTAAGATCCTAGAGGTGAATCCCAACATCTTGCTCTTGAGAAATTAGATGAATGTCATAAGCAAACTCCTTAGGATCACAAGGATTAATGCAAATGGCAAGCCCCTGAGAACCTAGAAATGAATGTCATAAGGAAACCACTTAAGTTCCTAAGGATGAATGTTAATAACAAGATCTTAAGAAGCTAGACATGAAAGCCATCTCCAAAGTCCTCCTAATACTCTTGAAGCAAATGTCACAAGCCTCCTCATTGAAATCCTGAAGATGAATGTCAATAGCAAGCCATCGAGTACGTAGAACGAATATCATCAGCATGCGCTCAAAGATCCTTTACATGACTATCAACAGCAAACCTCTGAAAACTAGAAGTGTATGTTATCAGCAAACTCCGTAAGAGCCTGAGAATGAATACCAATAGCACGCCCTTGATAAACTATAAGTGAATGTCATCAGCAAATTCCTTGACATACTGAGGATGATTACCAATTGTAACAAGCCTTTGAAAGACCAGAATAGAATATCATCGGCAAACTCCTTGATATGCAAAGGATGAATGCCAATTGCAAGCCCTTCAGAAATTAGCAGGGAATGCCATCTACAAACTCCTCAGGTTCCCAAGGATAAATGCTAATAGGATGAATGCCAATAGCAAGTCCTTGAGAAACTAGAAATGAATGTCAGCAAGAAATACCTTAAGATCCTCCTGATTACTGCCAATAGCAAATACTGTCATCAGAAACACTTTATAATCCTAAAAAATAAATGCTAATAGCAAGCCCTTGAGAAACTACAGGTGAATGTCATCAACCAGATCTTCAAGATCATGAGGACGAATGCCAATAGCATTCATCCTCATAATGAAAACTAAAAGTGAATGTCATCAGCTTAGGATCCTGAGGATGAATGCCGTTGCAAACCATTGAGACGCTTAAGTGAATGCTATCAGCAAGCTCCTTCGGACACAAAGAATGAATACCGGTAGCAAAACGTCCATAAATTATCACTGACTGACATCTACCAACCTCTTGAGATAATAAGGAAGAATATCAGCAGAAAACTATTGAAGAATGCAATCAGAAAATTCTTCAGAAGCTAAGGAAAAATGGCACCATTTATTAACTCCATAGGAATTAGGGATGAATGGGATTAGCACTACACTTTAAAATTCGAGTTGTATATTATCAATAAATCGTAGCCCTTTACCATCTTCATAATTTTTGACGGGATACGGGACCTGCATGCATAAACTGATATGGAAATTTGATGTGACTGATTTTCGGTTGTCTGGTGATACAGAGCAGCATAAGACACATTACAGGAAAAGAGGTAGAGGTTAGTTACTACACTAAAGTTAACAGAGGATGAATTAGAAAAATGTGTAGACAGCGACAGAATATATTATCGAAGAAATGTGTACAAAAAGAAAGAAATATATGTACATGGGAAAGTTTCAGCCACACAACAATACGTTCGTTTCAAGAATAAAGGCAGAGTAACATAATTTAACAACACTACCAATTTTGGCACTGTAGTGTTTATCGCAAGTAGTCGAAATGCCACGCAGACGCGCGCTCGCACGTACAACACGAACATCTAGCCTGAGTAGTATCCCGGCTGCAAATTCCCGAGATGTATGCTGGTGTTGCACCAGCCCCGGTTTTTTTTGGCTATGCCCCTAGGTTAGGTTAGGTTGGGCTAGGTTAGGTTAGATTTGAACTTACATAATAATTTGGGTGTGGGAAACATAATAAGATTATTTTCAAAAAAATTCTATGGTTAGTTTTTAAGATGTGGTATTCCCTTTTTTTTTTTTTTCAGGGAAAGTACTCGGCTACACCTCGGGGAAAATGCATCCCGGAATAAGGTTGCCCGTCCCATTGACCAATAGACTAAAAAAAAAAAAAAACACAGCGAAGTTGAAGCTAGAATTGAAGGAAATATCGATTTCACAGCCAGAGGATTCATTGTTTATATTATTTTCAGAATCCAGTGATCAGCTCTCTCTCTCTCTCTCTCTCTCTCTCTCTCTCTCTCTCTCTCTCTCTCTCTCTCTCTCTCTCCCCTAACAGTTTTAACTTTCCCATCCATACGTCATGTTCTGTAATGAATTCCATTTACTTCCAACCATAATGGTAAAACTGTTTACAGATGATAACACCAATAAGCCCATTTTGCGGTTTCGATAGACTCTATCGGTTTCTCCTTCAAGTGCTGACTTCCATCTCACAGCCTGGCCATTATGAGCTCATTCAAGTCGAGCGGTTTCATACAAGTTTACTTTTCGAGGAAATTTTGACAAAGAAATTCAACGTGAGTAACGATTTAGGAAGCCATCGGAGAAAATTACATAAACGATTTATTATTTACATGAAAAAATCGATTTATTTTGTGATCCATTCGAAATCTTAATCGCTTTCTAGTTATATATATACACAGGTATTATTTACATAAACACACGTAAGCACACACACACATACACATACACACACATACACACACACATATATATGCAGTATATATATATATATATATATATATATATATATATATATATATATATATATATATATATATATATATATATATATATATATATATATATATATATATATATATATATATATATTATAGCATCAGCAAAGTTCTTAACTAATGAGCTACAGTATTATGATGTTCTTTGCTAAGAAATTTTTTTTTACCATGACGAAAACACTGTAGAGAAGATTTTAGCTAGATGAAACTGAAATGACCAAAAAAACTCTTTTGCAGACTATGGAAAGTCTGATGATTGCACTGAAGTCGAAGCAAAAGTACCAAAGACAGGTAACTTGACTGAATGTGAAAACTAAAGAGGTATTGCTCTTATGTCGTGTGTAATGAAGATATTCACTATGCTTTTTCTCAATATGCTGGATAAGGCAATTGATAAATTACTAAGAGAGGAACGAGCTCTTTTAGAAATGGCGGGAGCTGCACTGATCAAATATTTGTTAAAAAAATATTGCGAAGCAGTGTATGGAATTCAAATTCCCTTTCAGACGGCCTTTATTATTATTATTATTATTATTATTATTATTATTATTATTATTATTATTATTATTATTATTATTATTATTATTATTATTCAGAAGATGGAGCAAACCCAGAGGGACCATTGACTTGAAATTCAAGCTTCCAAAGAATATGGTGCTCACTAGGAAGTAAGAGAAGGTAAAGGGAAATACAGAAAGAAGAGATCTCACTTATTAAAAAGAAAAAATAAATTAATAGACAAAAATGTATTAAAATACAAGGAGAATAGCATTAAGGTAGTAATGCATTGCATCTTCACTTGAACTTTTGAAGTTCCAATTACACTACATCCTCAGGGAGACTGTTTCATTCCAACGGTGTGAGGAATAAACGACCTCTGGAAATGAGAAGTTCGACAGCGAGGCACATTTATTGCACATTGGTGCTGCTGTTCAGCGAATCTGGTTGCTCTCGGCAGGGAAATGGGATCAGGGATCAGTTGTGACAAACGAGAGACTAGCCGTCGATGGTCCAAGTCATAACTGCTAATATTAGGAAACGGAAACCTACCACCATGAACCACTCTATCTAAAAGAGATAAACCTCTGGCAGAAGCAGACATCCACATCAGAGAACAGTATTCTAGTAAAGGAAGCACAAATTACCTAAAAACAGGTTGTATTGATTTTATCACTGTTATAAATATATGAGGCCTTACGAACGATGCCTAACTTTCGTGCGGCATTTGGTGAAACTTTCATTAGATGTTTCTTAAAGTAAGATGTGAGACAAAAGTTACACCTAGAATAGTTGAAGCTTCAGACTCGTTCAGCAAAGTCCCATCCACCTGAAGGGGAGGACTTGGGTGGAAAACCTGTACGAGATCTGCTAATCAATATTTTTGTTTTACTGGAGTTCAGCCTCATACCCCACTGACTACACCATTCACTGATCCGGTCCATGTCCCGATTGAGGCTGAGGGCAGCTTCATTTCTCGTAAGTGGAGACTTTATACACCCACAAGTGTTGCATCGTTGACATACTGAACAATCTTGTTTTCCAGGCCAACAACCATATCGCTTGTATACACCAAAATTAATAATGGACCAAGAACACTACCCTGTGGAACTCCGGACACAATAGGTCTTGGTTCACTAAAGATCTTATCAACAGCAACTCGCTGCTGCCTACCTGTAAGGAAATTTTGAAGTAATCCTAAAACATATGCACCCACTACAAGATTCTGAAGTTTATAAATAAGTGCCTTATAATTTACTAAATCGAAAGCAGCCCTAAAATCTATCTATTTGAATTACTATGCACTCAAAACCCTTGTTGGGTCCCAGATGGACCTACACAATCGTCCATCTTACCTGGCCGCCCAAAATCATACCCCATGGGCATCCACTCTTCACAGAGAACATCTCTGGACATGGACGCCGGGCACACATAAGAAATACAACCGACAGCATACATTCTTTTAATGTATACCATCTTCCATGATCATGTCACATCAAATATATCATTCCTGCTGGAAGCAATAGAATGTCAGCTTTCCAGCTATATTTATCACAACTCTGTCCGTAACTTGTATATAGAATTATGTACCATATTCCATTCTTAAACAAACACAGTTGAATGTATGCTAATCTCTATTTTGTTCGCCTTGTGTCAGGCACTACGTTTCCGCTTGCAAGAGCTCTTGACCTGTCTGTTTGTTGTCTTGAATAAATTAGTAAGTTTGTAACTCATGCCTTTGCTACATTGGTGACCACAGACATGACCAGCCCAGCCCACCCCAATGATGCCAGCCTCTCCAGCGACACCATCACCGCCACCTCCATACGTCTGCCCCCATTCACACCCCACAACCCAGGAGCTTGGTTCTTCAGGGCAGAGACAATCTTTTGATCAAAGAAAATTACCTCCTCAGCATGCAAAGCAGATGCCGTCCTCGAATTCCTGCCAGATGATGTTTTTGAGCAAGTCGAAGGATGGCTCGCAGAACTTCAAACCCCTGTCAGCTACAAATCACTGAAGGATTAGCTGAAGTCATCCTTCAGCATGCCACCCACCCTAAGATCCAAGAAATTCTTGCACAACGTGGGGCCAGCCATAGGAGACAAGTGGCCATCGCATGTCTACAAGCATCTGCAGTGGCTGATAACGCTAGCTGCTGCAGGCAGCCAACCTGAGTCAAACCTGGACCTTGTGAGAGAGGTCCTCCTCACAAAACTGCTCCATCAAACAGTGGTGGCCATGGCCAGTGCCTCCACCACGCCCATCAAAGAATTCTTAAAATTGGTCGACGCAGTACACATGGCCCACAAGACAGCGGAGCCCACCCGGCCACCCATAGCAGCAGCAGCACAATGGTCCCAGCAGTCAACCGACATGGAATCCAACAGCAACCCAGAGGGACCAGCCACACCCATCCACAAACAATTCATCAAGGGGAAGACCAGGCAAAAGAAAGATGAACCACCAGACAGAATGTGCTTCTTCCATTGGAGATTTGGAAAAAAAAACAAAAATGTGACAAAGGCTGCCTGTTTTCAAAAAACTTGCAAGAGGGTACAGCGGTTGCCTCATAAGAGAAGCTGTGCCTGTTTACCGCTGTCTTTTTTCCAAGTATAAACTCAACTTCCTAAAAGAACACAACCTGCTGGTGGATGTAGCATCAAAATAGCTAATCCTGAAAACCGGCCCCATATCATCACCACAATAGTGGGTACAACGAGCTGTACCCATTGCATCAGCCACCCCACCACCAGAAATAAAATGCCTCCTACAGGAATTCCCAGAGGTCTTCAAAGATGACTTGCAGCATGACTTAACCAAACCAGCAAAGCACAACATCCAGCACCACATAGAAACAGGTCCCCAAGTCCACATCCTCTTCAGGCATTTAGCCCCAGAAAAACTTGCCTACACTAAACAAATATTCATGGAAATGGAAAAGGCAGGAATATGCAAAAAAGACACCGGTCCATGGGCATCCTCCCCTCCACATGGCACTAAAACCTGATGGGACATGGCGGCCATGCAGAAACTATCGGCGGCTAAACATTAAACCAATGCCCGACAGATACCCGTTGGCGAACATAGCAGACATCACCAACCATATGAATGGCGCCAAAGTCTTCACCAAATTAGATCTGCTGAAGGGATATTTCCAAGAAAGGCATAGAGAAGACAGCAATTATCACCCCCTTTTGCACCTACACCTTCAGTTACAACTGCTTCGGCCTTCGGAACCATGGGCAACCTTCCAATGACTAACGGACAAGCTTCTGGGCAATCTTCCCATTTGTGTTGTCTATGTCGACAACATCCTCATATTTAGCCCCAACCTCAAGAAACACCTAAAAGACTTCATAAAGGTACTACAAATAAAACGGATTTGCAGTAAGGGAAGACAAATGTGAATGGGCAAAAACAACGGTGGAATTTCTGGGACATCAAATAAGCCCAGACAGCACCAACCCCTCCCAGCAAAAGTAAAAACAATCACTGACTTTCTGACACCAACCACAATCAAAGCAGTACAAGAATTTTCAGGGCTAATTAACTACTACCATCGATTTATACCCAATATTGGTAAAATAATGAGCCCAATTTATAACTGTTTAAAAGGAAAACTTAAAAAATGATGCTGGTCAAATATCCAAGATAACACATTTTTATTAGCAAAGCAGGCAATAACCTCTGCAGCCACATTTAACCTTTCCTCCACCCCATAGGTCCCTCACTTTGACGACTGATGTAAGTAGCACGACGATGGTTGCGGTAATGGAACAGGACACAGATGAAGGTCATCAACAGTTGGCATTTTTCAGCAAAAAGTTAACAGCAAAACAAAACAAAAGTACTCCACATTTGATAGAGAACTTCTGGCAGTCCACAAAGCCATCCATCACTTCCACCACATGATAGAAGGATGGCAGTTCATCATACAAACAGACCACCAACCCTTGGTACACGGCAGCAGTGTCATCTGTCTGCAATATCAAAACACTCCTGCACCATTAAGTACCTGAAGGGGTCTTCAAACACTGTAGCCAACACACTATCGAGAAACTGCACCAACACCATCCAGATTGGAATAACCTATCCTGAAATAGCAGAGGCTCAAAATGACGATGTGGACCTACAACGACTGTGGCGGGACAACCCCACCCTCACGTGGAGTGACCTATCTATCAACAATGAAGAGACGACCATCACCTGTGAAATGAGTACCGGATGCCCTCTATCTGTCAGCAGATCTCAGAAGGAAAGCTTTCAACCTCGCCCACAACCTGTCCCACCCATCAGGCTGTACAACTTGCCCAAAATGTAGCAGAATGGTACATCTGGTGGGGAATGAAAGCTGACATCAAAAAGTGGACAAGAGAATACCTACTGTGTCAGATGTCAAAAGTAACGAGATATGCAGAGAGTAGAATAGGAGAGTTGCACACAACACACCGCCGTCTCGCCCACATCCATGTCGACACAGTGGGCCCTCTACCCGCCCCACCCACCCCCCCCCCAAGTACAAATACCTGTTCACCATCATTGACAGAAATACCAGATGGCCAGAAGCAATACCAATACAGCTCCAGATGGCAGAGAACTGTGTGAAAGTTCTCATAGGATGGGTTAGCAGACATGGAGTCCCACAAGTCATCACAAGTGATAGGTGGGCCAACTTCACATCCAGTTTATGGCACCCCCTCACAGACACATGACGGCCTACAACCCAGAAGCCAACAACATCATCGCAAGGCTACACCGATCATGGAAAGCATCACTCACTGCCAGATGTCAAGGTGGGATCTGGAGAAAAGAGCTACCTTGGGTCCTACCGGGCCTGAGAACGTCACCACAGGCAGCATTCGACACATTCCCAGCAGAAGCCTGGTAAGGACAAGCATTAACATTGCCGACAGACATCTTTCAACATCCTCATCCGACATCCATAAAGCATTAGAATGGATAACCCCAGCCAAGACAACCTACAATATGGCCAAAAGAGTGTACACCCCCAACGAGCTACAGAACATGAAATATGCATTCACACAAGTGGATGCACAGAGCCCCTCTCCCCAGCCTATTCGGGGCCATACCAGGTCGTCCAAAGAAGAGACAAAGCATACCTACCAAATGAGAGTTGACGGCAGAACCGTCTGGGTTTCCAGTGATCAATTTAAATCAGCATACCTCCCAGACACAGATCTACAACCATAGGCCTCTCTAAGGATGGGAATCCTGTAGGGTCACACATGGACCTACACAATCGTCCATCTTACCTGGCCACCCGAAATCATAGCCTGTGGGCATCCACTCCTCACAGGGAACATCTCCAGATATGCATGCCAGGCATGCGTGTATAAGAAACACAGCCAACAGCATACACTCTTTTAATGTACACTATTGTCCATGATCATGTCACGTCAAATGTATCATTCCTACTGGAAATAATATAATGTCAGCTTTCCAGCTATATTTATCAGAGCTCTGACCATAACTTGCATATAGAATTATGTACCATTTTCCATTCTCGAACAAACACAGTTGAATGTATGTTAATCTTTATTTTGTTCGCCTCGTGTCAGGCGCTACGTTTCCGCTTGCAAGAGCTCTTGACCTGTCTGTTTGAAGTCTTGAATAAATTAGTAAGTTTGTAGATGCAGCCTCTTACTCACACCTTTGCTACACCCTTATCAAGGTTTTCTTGCAAATGGCATGTCAAGTCTAAAAGAGCACCGCAGGTACCTAATTGCTTTCTATATGGATGTTGTCTATCAGCTAACAATCCTTTAGATTCCACATACTTAGTAGTGGCTTAAAATAAGTTTTTCAGCAACTCTGGAGAACACAGGGAGAATAGAAATTGGCCTGTAGTTACTGCAGTCTGCAGAGATGCCACTCTTTGGAACAGGCACTGTACTACTAAGCTTGCATGCATCCGCAAAGATACTATGTTGGAATACAAAATCTATAGAATCTATTAATCTTGGGAGAAAACACACCAGAAACTCTTTTAAAAAACAAAGGGAAGAAACCATCAGGATCTTCTCCACCCCAGCTATCAAGATTATCCAGAATTTCTTGACATACCTAGAGCAAAATGCCAATTTTGTAAGAATAGGTTCAGGATGACAAGTATCAGGGAGAGGGACACTCTCAGCTTATTTCTTAGCTTCAAAAGCTTGATGAAGCAGTTCAGCTTTTTCCCCAGGGCCAGTAAGCAATCTACCATCATCTGTTAGTAGTGGTGGAATACAAGGCAAGAAGGCAAGCCTTACCCAAATATAGATGATGCCAATTTGGTCCACCACAGATGAGGTTGAGTAATCCCTTCAAGTTTCCTCTTTAAGGAATTATTTTAATTTCTCTCGGCTGTATGGTAAGTTCTATTCGCAGCACGGCAAGACTCAACAAAAACTGTGTAATTTTCATTTGAACGATTTCATCGCCATATGTTAAGTATACCTTAGTTTTACCAGACCACTGAGCTGATTAACAGCTCTCCTAGGGCTGGCCCGAAGGATTAGACTTATTTTACGTGGCTGAGAACGAATTGGTTACTTGGCAACGGGACCTACAGCTTATTGTGGAATCCGAACCACATTATAGCGAGAAATGAATTTCTATCACCAGAAATAAATTCCTCTAACTCTTCATCAGCTGGCCAGAGACTCAAACTCGGGCCTAGCGAGTGCTAGTCCACCTCCCCATATGTTGAATTTGGTCTGTTTGTCATAGTAAGCTCGTCTACATGTACCATCAAACCATGGCTGGTCATTTGTCCTGAATTTGATAACTTTTCTAGGGACATACCTTATTAAAATAGCCATCAGCATTTCATTTCACTTCTTCTTGGGATCAGGGTCTAATATAGCATCTGAAATATTAAGTACCTGGCAAGCTTCAATAATGCGATACCAATTGGCTTTAGACTTCAGCCAGACCTTTTTTCCAATGGTAGCATTAGGAATACATAACAGGCATGAGGGTGACCTTTGAAAGTCTTTGAACAGTGTGATATGATGACCTGGTAGGGCACTTCTGCTGTAGAGGTGATGGTGCCGGTGGCGAAGAATGTCTGACGTTTGCATTTGGGACCTGGCGAATGTGCTTTAAGCACATAGAAACAATGTGTGTTCGTTCGGTCACTGAGCTAATGCGCCGGAAATGCCCAGATTCCGGGGAGGTATGTGTGCATGTGTGTATATGTGCGGTTCCCCATGATATATGACGGGAGGAACTTTGACTCTCAAGAGAGACTGCCTCGAGCAGCAATAGCGGATATGTGTTTTAACCTGGTGTAGTGATCAAAGAACCCGCCAGTATGAAAATACGTTATCTATGGACATAGAAGTAAGTAAAACGCACAACGACAGTTTTCTCTTTCCCGGATTTTAGAAGGAAAACCCCCTGGTTGAAAAGCAGTGACCCTGATCGATGTCTACATGATGAACTTGCCCATTTTTCTGTTTGAAGATTCATGCATATTCACAATTGCAGGTTTTAATATAATGATATTTCTTTCTACAGGAAACTCGAACATTGTCCTGGAAAGACAATTAGTGGGAAGTGGTGTTATTATCTTACAGACTATATGACTTGTATTGTGGTTGTTACGACCTTATTATTTTGCTCGATGACAAGGGGGTCTTTGATTATTCTTGTTTGGCATAAAATAATGTCTATATTTGTTTGGGAAACGGTGTTCCCTCTAGTAATGTGTACCTTTGATAGGGAGTGTGAGACACTCCATTCTTCCATAGTTTTTGCAGTTACTTCCGTTAAATTTGTCAATAAAGTCTAGTTTTCTATATCAGTGTCTCATTCCAGTAGGCATTTGTGTAAAGATGGGTTTAGAGAGAATCTTATGACGAAAAGTGAAGGGATCTGCTGACCCAGGCAAGGCCACAGCTACCAGGAGCATCTCAAGAAAGGTGAGATGCTAAATTCTGTTCTTAAAATAGATACATCAATATAAAGACGGCCCTCGAACCCGGGCGGTTAACAAATATACTGATTGACAGATATGTCCATCACAGTGGCAAAATGATCAGAAGTGCCTATATATTCACAGACCTTGGGCTTGACAATAGCTGGAACATCTGTGAATATGAGGTCTAATCTATCACCAGAAATATGCGTTCCTCAATTCGCTGGAGAAAATTGATTACAAAAAGAAATTTTACAGCTTCCACAGACCAATACTGTATTACAGAAGGTCTTATGTAACCATGGCAATCCTTTTAAATATTTAAGTAAAGCGAGCTGCAATTATCCTTGAACAAAACTAATGCACCGTTAATGTTGATGGACTGTTGTCCACTGAATCTGCAGTTAATGATAGGTGATGTAGTGCAATGTTCCCACCTTGGCTGTTTGTCCTTCTTAAAGATTTGACAATAAAACAAGTTGTCAGATATGAAAGGCAGACTTAGACTTTGCAGATTATGCTGTTTAAACTACCAAAACACCACAATATTTTCAAAGCGTACTTAATGAATGCATCAAAAGAGCCTAGACACAAGTTAAAACTATTAAAACAAAGGGAAGTAATGAGGGCAGAGTGGCACAAGCGGATGAATTAACACTTTATGGATAAAGGTTTAAAGAAGTTGAATCTTTCAAGTATTTTGGAACAATGATATCCAGCACATGTTCTCTTGAGTTGGACTTCAGTGAAATTAAAAAAGGGCAAATCAAAGAATGGACAAACTGGATAAGATTTGGGAATCAAATAATCTGAAATTACAAACAAAAGTAAGATTATACTTAAGACTGATAAAATCTGCATTGCTATATGGACGTGAATCACGGTATAAAAGTGCAACTATATCTTAAAGATTTTGTCATTTTAAGAAAAATTCTTCAAGAAGAAAGCTAGGGGCCAAATGGCATGGTAAAGTTAGTAATGATACCGTACAGGAACCTATGGAAGTTCCATACGAAGATGAGATAATGAAGGGAGATGGAGGTGGGTTAGACATGTCCCTCGCACATTATCTGGGATAGATATTGTGACAGAGTCACTAGGGTAAGGGAAATAACGGAGATAAAGAAAAAGAAGACAGATAATAATAATTGTGGGGAGAAGATGAACAAGAACTTTTAAGAAAATCAGAAGTTGTTCTTCAAGGTAGTAAATGTAGAGAGAAAGGTCAAGATGAACAAGAACTTTTAAGAGAATCAGAAGTTGTTCTTCAAGGTAGTAAATGTAGAGAGAAAGGTCAAGATGAACAAGAACTTTTAAGAGAATCAGAAGTTGTTCTTCAAGGTAGTAAATGTAGAGAGAAAGGTCAATGAACAAACATATCTCAGTGTGAAAGATATAAAGGAAGAGATGTCCAAAGTGAATGCAGTCCTGGGATAAGTATTCTCTGAATGATGAAAGTGTTGAAAAGATTAGAGCAAAGTGAGGAATACTTGTGGAAATAACCACTGAGGATTTAAGGACGACAATTAAGAGGTTGCAAAATGGAAAATCATCAGGAGTTGATGGGATTACAGCTAAGATGCTGCAGCACAGTGGCAATAGCATAAATGAGTGGCTGTCCAAGGTTTGGAAGGTATGTCTGGATGAAGAAAGAATGCAGAGGCGTAAGTTTTAGGGCCAACTGTAAGAATTACAGAGGTATTACATTATTTAGCTGCTACACCATTGAGTTGGGAGGCAGCTGGACAGGCCATGCTGAGGCAAGTCCTGTGGAGAATACCCATATAAAGTCAGTAAGAGATTCGGGAAGTTGTCGTGCCTGGCCTTACACCTTGGCATACTAGTGAAGCTGTATGGCAATATTTTTGGTTTATAAAGCTGAGAAAATGAATGATAGAGAAAAAAAAAGTGTGGGTTTAGACAAGGAAGAGGGTGTGTGAAATAACATTTCTGATGTGAAAGTTTGGAAGTAGATGGAAAAAGCTCTATGTGGCAAATACTTACTTAAAAAAAAAAAAAAAAAAAAAAAACTTTTACAATGGAAGTGAAGTTTGCGTGAAAGTATTTGTGAGGGAGAACAACTGGTTTGGTGTAAAAGTGGGTCTCAGACAAGGGTGCATTATATCTCTTTGGCTATTCAATATCTTTATATATAAAGTGATGCAAGTGGTTCTCAATGGAGTGTGGAATGTTGATGGTTGGAGATAAATCAGTGCTAATTAAGGATACAGAAGAGAAATTGCAGAAACCATTAAAAGAGTCTGAGAGTGTTTGAAAGACGAGGAAGTTGACTGTAAGTAAGGTCATGAGGATAATGCAAACCATCAAGATGGAACAATGAATGTTAATATGCATGGTGGATGAAGGGACACAGCTGATGTATATTAGTATTTGGGAGTAGACTGAGAGAGGAAGGGATTGTTGAAACATCTCGCCTTTGTGGAAATGAAGTGTGGACGTTGGAATGAATGAAAGAAGAATGGCTGAAGCTGCTAAAATGAACTCTTTGTGTATAGTATTTGCAGAAGAAGAACTGATAAGGAGAGAAATATGGGGATAAGGAGAAGTGGTAAAGGTTAGTGCAGGTACAAGTAGTTCGACGTACTGCTGATCGTCCTCTGTGATATGAAGTGGCTAATATTGACTTTTGCGTTTTTATTATTATTATTTTTTCATTTTTTGGAGCCACTCGCTCTTAAGGAAACAGTTTATGTTGAAGAACAATATATACGTATACCCCAACCCATTAAATTGGGTAGCTCCTAATGTTCACCCCCACCTTACCTCAAACTGATAATAATGTCACAATAAGAGAGGCATGCACGTAATCCTTAACATGTGTTGGGATGGAAACAATTACGGAGTACATTCATCTCATCTCTGTTCATGTTAAGGCAAACTAGATAGAGTGTCATGAGATTGGAGATAGTTCTTCACCTAACATACTAATGTAAACAACCAAATGAAAACCTCTTAGGTACAAGCATTAACAAATGGCTACGAATCCCATCACAACTCTCACTATAAATGTTTAATATAAACCCCAGTCTTGTCAGCAATGAGTTTTTCAATTAATCAAGACAAAATAGGGCCTATGTCTTGAGTATCAAATACCACACCTTTTTCCCAGAAATCCAGGAAATATAAACGTGGGGACTTCTGACTCCGGGAACTAATTCCAGGTATTCAATAGCAGAGTATGCTTGCTGTCATCCTACAAGAGTAACCATTCTCAACAGGGTTAGACACAACAGATGATAGAGGAAGATTACCGTATTTGCCGGCGTATAAGACGCACCCTTGCATAAAACACACCCCTATTTTACAAGGATATTTTGTGGAAATGAACAATTTTAGTATGATGCATCATACATTTATCGAAAGATATTTTAAAGTGGTTTTGTAGGGAAAAATGTTTGATTCTGTGCATGAAATACAATATTGTGAGAGTATACTGGAATAAAGTATGTAAATTTACACTCACCTTTAAAGGAAACTAAATGAAATTTACCATAAATAAACAACGTTATGTGTTACCGTGATAGGCCACCAGGGTGGCGCTATGATTTTGTTTACATCCACTCATTGCAAATAGCTGACAGGCTAACTGTCGACATATAAGCAATTTTTCGTAAGTTTGTTTTTTATAATAAAGTATTGAAAACAAGCTGAATTATCAGTCTATTATTACAAACTTACAAAAAATTGCTTACGATACATCGGGAGTTAGCCTGTCAGCTATTTGCAATGAGTGGATGTAAACAAAATCATAGCGCCACCCTGGTGGCCTGACGGGGTAGCACATAAACATTTTTTTTTTATTCATGGTAAATTTCATTTACTAGGTGAGTGTAAATTTACATACGATTTCATACTTTATTCCATTAACACAATTTACTATAATCATTAGGCTTGTTTTTCAATGTTTTATTATTAGCAACAATTTTTGTGCTTACCCAGTATGCTCGCTGGCACTTGGTCTCCAACTGCAATAAGGCTACATTGGACACAGGGCATTTTTCTGGTACATCTAAAAATAAAAAAAGTGTGTCTAATACGCCGGCAAATACAGCATTATCATTATTATGGCCCTCTCCAACCACTGATGGAAACCTTCGCTGAACGTCATCCAGGAGACCTTTCTTCTCCCTTCCGCTGTCAGGAGAACAGCAAGGCATGCCCCTGGGATAACAATTCAGCCGCCTGCTACTTTAGGCAGCACACCATATGACCAAAATTCCTGGGACCTGATGCCAACCAATCAGCAACTACATCGTTCAGCCAGACTCTCCCAGATGGGTCATTCCGCTCCCAGCCAATAGGGAGAGACCCCCACCCCAGCTTCAACAACCAATGAAAAATCGGCAAAATTTCTGTAAACCTGCTTGATGGTATAAATATGGCATAGATGTAGCTGTGTCATGATCACCTACAGGCCAAACAAGGGAAAGGCCCGTGCCAACAAGAATTGTTGGCTCTAAGACATCAACAACAACAACAAGCTATGTCACAGTTTTGGTTGAGCACTCTTGCCAAGAACATCTCTAAGCCTAAGTATGGCCTTTTGGGTGTGAGTGATAGAAGACCCCACAGACGGTTCTGATTCTGTTTTAAGATACCTTCTCGCCAACAGATATGAGCATGAGGAAGATCTTTCACCCCAGGCAGAAATATCCATTCTCCAGACCGGAAATCGTCAGTGGAAGGTCCTGTGCCATCTTCACCTCCTGCAGTCAAGTTGGAGCCTGACACCAAAGGATGGATGCCCATTAGAAAGCCAAACAAGGTCAAGAGGAGGATTCTGAACAAGAAGGAAGAAGCCCCCTCCCAAACCCTTCTGCTGCCAATCTCTTGCCACAACTCTCGAAATGTCATGTGACTGCTAAATGAGAGACGACTGCTTATGAGTTAGTGTCAGGTTTGGAAGCTAACAATCCAGAGTTGAAGATGTCAGTGAAACTAAATCTGAACTGTTAAATGATTGTGAAAGTGAAAACGCCAGAAACTGCCGAATTTCTCCAAAAGCGCACTGACTCCCAGCTGCTGGATCTGAGCAGATCAGGAAAGCAGTTATTTGCAAGTACCCGACTTCCCTGCCCCTAGAACCGATTCTCCAGCTGCAGAATGTCTTGGGAACCCAGAGATGCATCAGAAAGTCTGGAAAACCCATGAAGAAAGTCATTGCCACCTTCAAGGGACACATACTGGCCCAGGTTTCCCTTAAGTGTATGGGGAACTTTTCTCACTGAGGCCTTCACACCTGAGCCCTTAAGATACCTTAAGTGCTAGAGATTTGGCCACCACAGCTAACTCTGCACAGCAAATGAGAGGTGTGGAACATGCAGCAAACCACACACAATGAAGCAATGCCTCGATGCTTGCAAGAGGGGAGAGGCAGTGGAAAGTAATTGCCCCAACTGTTCCCTTCATCACCACGCCTGGAACAAGCGCTGCAGTCCCAGACTCAACAGATTAGCAGAGATGAAGGGCACTCCGCCACCTTTAAGACCGTCAGGACCAACTCCAAAATCGAAGCAGTGAGCCGAGATAACAAGGATGGGACCACGACACTCTTCTCCAGCAGCACCACCAGCAGTCCCCACCACGCAGGTCACTGAAGCAGTGTCAGACGCTGAGGCAAATGGTGCACTAAACCCAAGCACCGCAAGATACCATGCTTGCACCTTCCATTCCTTCCAATACAGATACCTTTCCACCTTCAAACCCGACCCCCTCCCTTCCTACACCCTTTCCCCGCACCTTTCCCCTTCCTTCTCCAGCGTTCCAGCCAGCGCCAGCCGAGAGAGTACCATAACAGGCAGTAACAGTTGTATTACTGTTCCAATTGAGAATATTATTCTGTTCGAGAAACTAACAGGCAGGCCCATGAACAGAAAAACAGTGCTGGAATGCATCCATAGCTACTGTTCGTTTTGAATAACAGTTGCTCCTACCAGCCTCACACTTAAATTTTTCATTTTTCCCCAGGAAGTGAAATCTCTGGATTTTCATCCTATCCCTTGATCTACAACTTTTTTCCTTTCCTTCCTGATTCTCTACAACTGAACCGTGACTTTCTGCTGTCGAACTTTTCCTCCTACTGATGGGTACCTCAAGGTTAAAGGGGGTTAGTAACCCTGCTCGTTCTTTGCTTTCTTTCCTTTATAACCAGCCATTTTATGTCTTTAAAGATAACATTTTCTGTTAGGGGCTGCTCCAGGAGTAAGAGCCAATACCGGCATGTTACTGGCTTAATAAACAACAACCCGAGGCTTTTGACTATGGTAGAAAGGTCTACTGAAACGTAAAGTGAAGGAATAAATGAACTTTGGACAGCTGCTGTATGATTTACCTGCTGCCATAAAGAACTCATTTGAGAAATTGAGAAACTACAAGCTAAACGGCATCCAGACGGTTACACTGTTCAATGACGTTTGCTTGATAAGAGGGTGTTCTTCCGAAATATTATTATTATTATATTATTATTATTATTTATAAATGTAACCAGACCAATGATTAATTTATTACGCTCTCGTGGTTATAGCCCAAAAGATTTGCTTTTCCAAAAAATAAAGTTTACATTTTATTGATTAAATTACAGCTCTATAAATATTTTATAATTGGGATAAATTAAAATGACAAAATTCCATTAATTGGTTTGTTTAAAAAACTTGACATTTGATTATATTTTGGAATTTCGTACAAAAAATTGTTAACTCTTAATGTAACTATAATCTGCACATAAAGGAATTGGATAAAGTGATCTGTTCATCAACTATCCACTGGTCAAACGAGTGTGACCAGTTCTAAGAGGAGTCAAAATTATTTGTGTGATTTTGTGGCTCGTTTGTGCTGATAAGATGAATTCCATATTCCAACGTGGGGCTTGATCTGCTTTAATTTGTTACTAATAGGTCCATTAATTCTGTATATTCTGCTATTTATGAATTTCGGTTGGTTTTAGGGATGTTATATATATATACGTATAATCAGTTATATATATATATATATATATATATATATATATATATAATATATATATATATATATAATATATATATATATATATATATATATATATATATATATATATATACGTATAATCAGTAATAGGAGCATCTACATGTGATCTCGACGCAGTAGTTACAGCTTTGGCTGCGCCTTCAGTTTTATCGTTTACTTAGCGCCTACATTCGCTGAAATCAAACATAGTTCTACATTTTTACCATTTTCTTATAAAAATTGTGATGTGAAAATTTAATTTGTTGTGCAAGGGTATTTTTGGACTTCAATTTCGAAGGGTTTCTACAGCAGTTCTGAAGTCTATGTAAATTAGAAATTTGTGTGATAGTGCATCTTTAACCATTCTGACGGTTGATCCTACTGCACATAATTATGAAAATGAAAGCCTTGTTAGGCGAAGAAAACGGCCAAGTTTTGTTGGTTGATGCAGCTGTTACAGTGTTAATATTTACATCTCATAAGTTCTATCCCAATTTTTATGATGTTTTAGGGTAAATGTTGATTCTAGATTTGAAGTGTGCTCAAGCTCGTACCTTAAGTAAAATCCATGGAGGAGGTGGTGGGTGATTTTATTTATAAATATATCTCTCATCGAAAGGTTTTTTGTTATTGAATCACTAGCTTGTATTTTTACCACACTAAGCATCATTACTAAGTTACAAGGAAAAGTTAGAGGTGGTTCACCACTTTCAACTTGGAAAGAGGAGGTCAAGATTTAAAAGCTCCACTGCGTATCCAGAGTACCTCATCACGAACTGCATCCAAGACAACTGTGTATTTGGCACCCAGGTCTACAGGAGACAGTTGATTTGTACAGGATGTCAGTATTGGTCTGTCAGCTCCCAATTTATGCGAGACACTTTTTTTATTTGTCAAATTCAAATGCATTTTTGCATTTGATCTTTACATAGGGCTTTCTAGTTTAGGTGTGTTTGTTAAAGAGCAAGTCTAGGAATTTTGCTGTTTGAGTGATTGGTGTGACGATCTCTAATCTTCAAGTCAATCTCATTTTTTCCACTGCATGCTTATAAAACACTGCTGCAAAATTTTCTAGTGAGATTTGAAAACCTGCTAATGAGTGAAATGGAATGGGATATGAAATTTTAGGCTTGAAGCCAAGCACTGTAATCCGAAGGATTATTCAGCGTACCTGCTGATCAGGCCCATGCGTTTTCTTTCATTATAGTATTTTTGACGATACGTTCTGCATGTCTTCACTGGACGCTGTGTAGTACTCATCAAAATCATCCTTGTAAATATTTTTTTTTATTCCGAGTGGTAGTTGACTACTGATGTCATTTACTGCTAATGTAAAGAGGGTGCTACTGTGAATACTTCCCCGTGGAACCGTTTTCAAGAATTAAAGCCTGAGTGAATATCATCAATTTAAGCACCTGCAAGGTACAACATCAGTAATTCATTTGCTAATTTTCAATGGAAATTAGAAAGTGACTGCGTAGATTATTTTGATGTTAAATATATCCAAGTGGTATCATAGGCTTTTCGTATATCAAAGAGAATAGCTCATTACTTGTTTGCGTTCAAATTCGTATGGATGCAATCTTCCAGATGGGGCAGTGAACCTATGGTAGATCTTCTGTTCCATGATCTAGACTGGGCAGGATCGATATCTTACATTTACATTTGTACATACAAGTCACGAATTAAACATTTTCTTCAACAATTTCCAAGCAATTTGTTAGGGAAATTGGTATATAACTATTTACATTTCTTTTCCTAGTCAGATTATGGAAATAATTATGGCCTTCCCTACTCTTTTGGATAAAAATTTTTGACCCCCAAAATGATTATAAAATTGTCAAAGTAAATGTAGCTACAGCACCCAGACCAAAGTATTCAAATGAGAAATGGGGCACCGGGGGTTACTAGTAATCACACTATTGTTGAGCTGCCAACATAGGCTTTAACAAAAACACATCCAAGTAATTGTGGGCAATATCCTTCAGGTAGAATGAGATGATGTTCTGACAGAATGCCAGTGAAGGCTCAATGCCCCCAATTGTTATGAGCATGTGGGTATGGTGGGGGTCCTTCCTAAATATCCAATGAGCCACATCTCTGGAAATAACTTCCCTTAACCAGACAGTGTGTGTTTTTCAATACCTCCTTTTTTACTCCTCCGTCCCCACAAGAGACATCTGCCCTCCAGACTGACTTTTTGTCCTTTATGAATATATTTAAAGGTGCAAACTGAGCATAACATCTCTCCCAGTTCATTAACAAAACCCCAAAGGGAGGAGACCCTGCGAAAGTCACATTCAGCACTGAAGGGTTTCAAGTCTTTGCCACAAACTTCAGGACAAACGGAGAGCATACAATACCCCTACCCACAGCAAATGTAGGGCTAAAAGGAAAACCACTTTCAAAATCATCTCTCTGTCCACTGCTCATAAAGGCCCGTCCAAACGATCGAGCACAGCTCGACAGGCACTGCCCGCAAACAAGCAAAGCCCACAGGTACAACTGTAGTGTTGTCCACATGGTGCCGAGCTGGCCCAGTCAAACCCGGGCACAGCCAGAGTGTGTGGTCATTCAGGAAGGACCTGCAGACTGTGTGCGGTACGATAACTACCAGTATGGTGGCCACCAAGAAGAATCAGAAGAAAGCTCAATATAGCATAATAATTGCTGTGTGTATACATTCAATCTTACATTCCAAAGGCAAGGGTGTTCCCGATAAAGTTCAATTAAATGTAGAACATGAGGTCTCGATCACTGATCTACAGCAGAAGCAGAGTTGGCCAGTTTCTCAGTATTTTTATACTGCCTTTCTCTTATCAAAAGATGCTATGAAATGTTATAAAATATAAAATGCAACTGGTTACTAATCAGTCTGCTGAAACTTGACACACTAAGGAAAATCACTAGAACTAGCACATGCTTCAAATCCACTCAGTGTGCTGAACATTTTCCCAAAGATGTACATCCTTAATCAATATAACAAAGATTTATTCTTTTCAAGCTTATCGTGTGACCTCAAACCTAGAGCACTTGATCCCAAGCTTAAAAAATTAACGGTCAGATATGAGGATACATTTCAGTGCATATTGAATCTGGGGTAACTGAAGTGCTCTAGCTTCGATGCTACTTCAGCTTCCATAAAATCCATCACTCTCATTCAACTGTCAATTAAAATATGCATATATCACATGTAAACAATTCAATATTGACTTTTTGATTGTCATTAGTTAAAACTTGGCCACTCATAATTTGTTTTACAACTAATGGTTAGTTTAGATTAAACCAGCCACATGCCAGCAGGGGTCCTTACCTGTATGGTAAGGTGGTGATGGGATAAGAGTCCTAATGTGTACCTCTACACTAACCTACCTAATAACAATTTCACTGTTATTTGTACCTTAATAAAACAGCGAATCAAGATATGCTTAAAGATAATCACCAGGGTGATGCTGATGATCATACCTGTTATTGCTGCTGTGGCACAAAGAATCCTGAGATAAAGTAAGCATCACTACTTTTCTTATAATATTGACAAAAACAGCACACTAACTTTACTTATGGCTTCATCACCCACTAAGAAGCCTACATACAAATAAATAACTTAATGGGAGAATCAAACTCTATACATCATTGAAACTTTTATCATAGCTTCAGTATTAGGGCATCCAGCAATACGATTCAATGTTGCACTTAGAACTCTAAATTACTTTAAATTCTTACACATATTTACAAGAGATTTAAACCAAACATACAATCAGCCATTATATAAAATACTCATGGAAATATTTCAGTTAAATAGAATTAACATTCTAAATAAATCTAATGCTCTTCATAGCCATCGGGAAGAGGATTGACATGGGAGTTGTGGAAGAGAGACTTCTGGCCTTCACCCCAAGGGAATCTCTGTAAAATAAAATGGTAGTGCTGTACTAGTCTTCACCATAAAAAGTAGGGGTAAACCCAGAAAGTCTTAATTTTCTATTATTAATAAGTATTTCAACCAAAATACTCTTGTTAACATTCTAAACTCCTCATATGGTTGGCCCAAAATATTTTTTTTAATGACCAGCTGGAATAAAAAATATTTATATATATGGACAACTTTGCTGTATACTAGACAGTGCCAAACATTAGACAAGTTGAACATAACTTCACTAAAGCTTTAGTAAAAACAGACACACAAACCTCATCAGTAGGTTTCCCATTCTCCATATAAAGACTAGCATTCATATTTTATAAATATATAGTGGAAAAAATTAAGAGATTAACTTGAAAGATTAGAGATCATCACAAAACAAATAGCATCATGCCTCACCTGAACTATATTGATGTGTTTGTTAATGATTCACAACTTCAACACCAAAGTTATAATCTTAACAACACAGCCTCATCACTGACAACTCTTCTGTTTATAATGAATCAATCAGTTTTCCATGAAACTTTGACCATTTTGTTAGCGTGAACAGACTCCTTTTCGTCTGATTTCTTATTAAGATGGGTTGGCTGCTGATCACCTTCACATACAGTGCATCTTTGTTCCTTACATAAGACCAATTCAAATTTTGTGCCAGTGTCTCTAATTGGTACTGCAAATTTAATACTGATGCATTCAAAAAATAAAATTTAATCTTTTACAAGATATCAAACAATATATTCTCAAATTTTACAATTTAATATTCAAAAACTTATCCAACTACCCATAACTGTAATTTGTTAACATTTTTATAAAGAAACCTCTAATTTAAGACCTGATTCATTTAAGACCATTTTATTCAATTTTTTGTACTGTACTTCTCAACTAGTAAATTCAACTTCAAAAACCACACACATTTGCAAACTAACCTATATCTAACCATACCTATTAAATTTACTGGAGCACAGCACTCATTAATGCTCAAAGTATAACTTCACTTACGTATAGCAATAGTATCAAAATTTCAACTAATGAAACCATGGATGTCTCAGCAATAGTATCAAAATTTCAACTAATGAAACCATGGATGTCTCAGCAATAACATCAATGGTTCAATCTTCTCTGACCATTTACTGAACCAAAACTAATGGCTGTGCCCTTGCCATACCTACCTGGATGTCCAAAAGAATGAATGTTAGCTAATAAAAATGGCAATATTGTACTAATTACCATTCTTGAACTAAAATTACCATGTACAGACATTAAGCTATTTCTTTTATCAATAAACACCTAAGAAAAGCAGTGAACACTAGTTTAAAAAATCTGATGGATTATTACGTCGAGTATTTTCTACAATATGAGTAGTTGGACAGACTTGTCCTTAGAATTTCTGAACTACTGATTCTTGTCCTCAGCCCCATATTCATGTTTTTCAAAATTCTTTCCTCCACCAAGAGTGTAGTTTGCTACCTTGTGTATGTTTTAAGATTCTTGGTAGAAAATTCATGAGATGTGGAATGGACATCTTAGTTGTTTGTGAAAAACAGTGCCAAATATTTTGAAAAGTGACCAAATATTTTGAAAAGTGACTGGGGGTAGAGTATGTATTTACTTAGAAAGAACAGATATAACTGGTGGAGTACGCATGATCTTAATGACGAAGGCAAAAAGGACACTGACTGACAGGACAGCTGTGAGCTGTAATTACTTCTGACAAAATTTAAATCATTATGGTGCAATATACGTATCAGTGTGCTATGCACCAATGAATTACCCCTCAAAATAAATAAAAGGTGAAACTTATTTTGAAATGCAGAATGTTACAGATGGAATACCATAGGACGTGTAAGGAAGGCCTGAAAGACACTACAAACAAAAATGCTGTGCAATTTACAGGTTTTTTTGCTGCAAATAATTTGGTAGTTAAAGGTACTCTTTAAAAAAAAAAAAAAAAAAAAAAAAAAAAAAAAAAAAAAAAAAAAGGCACACCTATAACTATACTTGACATCTGTTGGCAGTCATAAAGGCCAATTACACTGTACAGCAGTTAATACCAAAAGATCACAAGAGGAATTTTAGGACCTACGGAAGAACTGCCACAAGTTGAAATTAAAAGCCTTCAAAAAAATTTTACAGAGTATCTACATTTGATACAGTCAAGCCTTTTGAAGATGAACATCAGGTGGCTTTTACAATTGGATCTTGAAATAGATATGCAGTTCTAGACCACCATATCTGATGAGGAGCATGCAATCAATGAGGACTGATCAGGAATGTATATGAATCTGCTATAAAAGAAGTACTTGGATATGGAGTAACAAGGCAGAAACCTTGGATATAAGACAGGAACTGTGATACAATAAAGAAAATACAGAAGCACAAGGTACATGGACACAAATTTCAGGAGAAAATGAATGCAATGTAGAATGTTTATGTACTCCAGTCTGGATATTGAAGTGAAACGAAGACCAAGAGGATAGGAGAAAATATTTGGAGAGGGACTCATGATATTGACAAAGCCAAGTATTCAAAAGAATTGACTGAATATCCAAAAGAGAAGAGGAAGGGGAAAGTACCTGTCAAAGAGGGATGGGTCAATAATAACAGACAAAAACATACAAATTCTTTTTGAAATCTTAAATAAGAGGTATGCGGAAGTAATTTGGTTGATATACCAAAAGCTGACGAAGACCTGAACGTGTTCAAGAAAGGTAAATAGGGAGATGGAAAACACAAAATGATGATGAAATCACTGCAGAGATAACTTTAGCCAAAACTGAAATGACAACTCTGATATTACTACATTGTTTTGCAGAACATGGAACAAGGCAGTAATGCCTGATGATTGAGAATTGGATTTTAGAGCTAGGTACCAAATACAATTGAACTGAACTGAATACAGAATTTAGGCCAAAGGCCAAACACTGGAACCAATGAGTTCATTCAGCACTGAAAAGGAAATTGACAGTACAAATTTGAAAGGTGTAACAGGAAGAAAACCTCGCAGCTGCACTATGAATCAGTTGTTGGCAGTACCAAATACAGGTGACCTACTGAATGTGGCAATTACAGAGGCATTGCACTTACTGTACAACTGTAATCAAGAAAATATTCAATATCATTCTGAACAGGCTGGAGAAACTGGAAAATAAAATTTAGGGCAAAGACCAAGTGCTGGGACCTAAGATCATTCAGCACTGGAAATACTCATAGAAGAGGGTGGAAAGTAAGATAGAAGAAAGAGAATATGAACGGAGATATAGTAAAAGGAACAGGCTGCAGAAAGAAACAGATAAAAAGCCTAAGGGATGAACAAACTGGTTTTAGAAAAGGCTAAAGTTGCACAGATCTAATATTTGCATTACAATTTTGTGCATTAGTATGGAATTTCAAAATTCCTTTCTGATAGCTTTCCTTGATTACCTATGGGTAACTGACAGCATCCCAACCAGTACTATGGAAGGTCTTACATCACCACAGCATTCCCATTAAGCATGAAAGCTAAATGATATTAACAATGAATAAAGTGGAAGCAAAGTAAATGTTACTGAGGTCAAATGAAGTTGCAGTCAACAGTGGAAGTGCTATATGAGAATGTTATTTTACCTAGGCTGAGTGTTTGCCCTTCTCATATGTTTTATAATGAAAAGTGGTCAGAGGAGGGAAGAAAGGAAGATGGGAGAGAGACAGCCAGTTGCTCACCCATTCAACCTCCTGTCTTGTACCATCCAAGTACTTTAGGCAAAAAGCTTTTTGTGCGAGAGGAGCTTTGTTCCTATGGAAATACAAAATTTCATTTTTTATGTAGGAGACTCACTGCTCAAGAGAGAGGATAGTCTCTAAACTGACTGGTGAGCTGCATATACACACAAAAGATCCATGCCCCTGGGGATGATTAGGGGTAGAAGAACAATGACTCCTGTAACCTCTTATACAATCTGGCAGAGGGATGCAAGACTGATACAACCCTGAGCCAGCGTAAGGTGTTTGAACTCTCACTTCAGGAAAACTCTGGCAACCCAAGTGTTGCCCTAAGATCTGGTAACACCAAGTTGGAATGCAGCTAGTATCTGAATTGAACATGAAATGATGGGTTCAGCTGATAGCTTTACCACCTCCCACACCCAATACAGAAAGGGAAACAGAGGGACTTAATCAGCAGCCAACTCAGGTCCTAGAGGTGTCTAGGACTTGTGGGAGGTCTGGTACTGTTGTACATTTCCCCTTAGTAACTGTGAAATCTCCAAATGACTAAAGACAATGCCCCTGGTTTCATGAGCTCTTGCCAAGACTAGACTAATGTTCTTCTAACAGGATGAACTGTGTCTGTTTGAGGGCTTCTAGAAGCCAGAAAGAAAGGTGTTCTTGACACCTGGTGCCTGCCAGCACCATTACAAGACCCCAACACTATGGCCTAAGATGTTGGATTTTATTAGATAGTGCTGCAAGGCTTCCAAGGGGCACAAAATCACTTATCCAGCTCCCCAATAACAAATTCTCAAGAGGGAGGTAACCAAAATATTCCTGAATCTCTCATAAGAACCTGATGACTTCATCAACTGCTATGAGGCTAAGCCTAGCAGAAAATGCCTTGAAGGCATTTCAGAGGCCTAAGCAAATGAGGGGGGCAAAACTATTCAAAGCTCCTATGAGCAAGGACTGTAAGAAGGTTGACAATAAGGGGTAAAAGATATACACAACATATCTGGACACAAAAAAATCTGATAGAATATGGCTCAAGAGATAATTGGTTAAAAACATTTTAAATAATTTATGATGGAAACAAAGGAAGCGTAGAGGCTTACAAAGGAAGAGGTGTCCATGCCCTTCAGTCAGACCTGGCTCAAGGCAGAGCAATAGGCTTGCAAGCAGATGATTGAGTGGAGCTTGTCTCACCAATGGTGGATGAGTAAGTCCCTGATCTGCTGCACTGTAGTTCCAATGAGAGAGAGACCCTGTCTATAACACCAATCAGAGATGTGGCACTCCCTGGTAAACATTAGTTGAGGCTACTTTACACTGGGTAGCCAACAGGGAACAGTAAGCCAATGGGGAATCTCTGTGTCCCAACCAGAGCCAACACATAGATACCACTCAGCATGGAGCCAACAACTAGCTACCAGGGTTACCCAAGATAAGGGGTAACAGCCACTCTGCTGATCACTAAGTGAATCAGACAAACAGATGAGGTACGGACATCCAGCTTGTTCCACAGATTCCTGGAACTCTTTTTCCAAGGCAGTCAATGGTTCCTCCCCACTGTGGCAAACAAGCTGATCACTTGAGTTCCCCAAAAGCTCAAAGATCTTTTCCCATGCTATTTATAAGACCAATCAGTCCAAACTAACAGTCCTTGGCAGAACATTCTAACCATAATGTCTGAAAAAAGGTGATTTTTAAATCTGTAGAAACAAAGTATAATAGAACATTAGTCTAGTAAGATCTGTGTTGCTTGAGAACTAAGCTTTAAAAACAATATTTTGAGGCAGAGAGTTAACAGTACTAACATAAGGGAAATTAAAAAAGGCCCATAAAGGAAGATAATGAAGAAAGTGAGATGGAGATGGGCTTGGACATGTCCTTTGCACAACATTTTGGGAAATACTATGAGATACTGTCAACTGGGATTTTTTATGAGATAGTGTCAACTGGGATTTTTTGGACATAAGAGTTGGAAAACTCAGACCTACCTTCATGAAACCCACTGTGTTCGAGGAGACTGGAGATGACTAGATATTAGTGGAAGATGAGACGCAAGAAAGATATGAGTGACTGAATTATAGATCCAAGGTTATCATTTGTATCTAAAGCTCCAAACAACAATTACCTTATTTCGGAGACGCAAGTGCTCGTAGGCGACAAACTCATCACGTTCTTCATGTTCATGACCAACAAATGCATTGACCATGCACAGGCCAACTGAAGGTAGTGCCACCAAGAGAGAGACCATTTTCCACTGCTTCATGCTAGCAGCTGAAAAAATTATAGTAGTAATGATAATGGAAGCCCAACACTAAAGACATTAAATATACCATATTAAAAAAATACACAAAATATCAAAACATTAAATTATCCATGTGTCTACAAAAAAAATCACAAATACAAGTACAATCAACCATCAATAACTGAAATAAATATACAAATTCATCTCATACAAAAAAAAAAATTAGGAAGGACAAAATGAAGGTATCCAATATCCTTCAACTAGCACAAATCTTAGTCAGTCCTTAATATTCAACACCTTGGTAAATAAAACTATTAGATTAATAAAAACATTAAAGAATCCTGGATTTTAACTCTAACAGCCAGGAGTGTTGTTAACAATGCTTCGCAGCAACACTAAGAGTTTTTACTTCACAGGAATTCCTAAAACTTCAGTTTCAAGCACAAAGTTACTATCTAAACATTTCATAAACTTCCTTGACTCTGTTAGGCTTATCAGTTAACGAGGATAAGAGTAGACAGAACAACAAACTATTGCAAGTGAATTCCTAAAACTTAAGCTTCAAGCTGAAAGTTACTATCTAAATATTTCTTAAATTTCCTTGACTTTGTTAGGCTTACTAGTTAATGAGAATAAGATTAGTCACAGAACAAACTGGTGCAAGTGTAACTACTCAACTGTTAACCACTGCAGCCAAATGCCATGAAGCACATATTGTAGAATGTTTTGGGATTACAATATAAGACACAGTGATGCAGAATTAATGAACAGATAGATTAGACCATACAGGAATGTCTGTGGCTGAACTACAAAATCTAAGAAGAAGGTGCATGGATATTACCCAAAAAACAAGTTTTAGTAATTTTGCAGGACTGTAATTGGGGAAGGAAGTATGCAACTTAATTTTACAGTGCTCTAAGTCAGGCTGGGTTAAGGACTCCAGGAGGGCATCTGACTTGGATATTTTTGCTCACAATAATAAGCTGGCTGTTGCAACAATGTGCCATTTTCCAGTACAAGGCCTAAGAATACTAAGTTTCCTAGGAGTTATATTTTGGTATCAACTAAAATGTGGAACAGTTTTTTAGTGCAGTTGTGGAATTTTCCGGCCTGCAAATGTTCACGACGAGCAAATTCGTTCCTGCTTTCTACTGACATCTGAAATAAAGTTATGTGTATATCAAAGGTCTACCTTTTATTCCTCATATTCATTTATCACCCTTCCCTAAAATTTGTCTGTCTCTGTCTGCGAAGGCTGTCTCTTCACTATCTATCTATAACCCTGAAGATTTAAAGAAAATATATCTTGGTTTAGCAGGAAGGCATTTGAGTATGAAATCTCAGTCCAAGACCTCCCTCTAGGTCTCATAAGGCACCTGAGTTAAGCTGTGGAGAGTGAAAGCCACATCTTCAAACTATCTATCAAGGGCAGGTTGTCAGGCACAAGCTGTGGAGAGTGAAAGCCACATCTAATTCCAAAAATCATAGCCCTTATCAAGGGCAGGTCTCTTTCAATGAAATCAAAATACAGTATATACCGGTGTTTTGAAATTAGAGGCCCCTCCACAGAACAATTTGAAAGTTATGAAATCTCAGTCCAAGTTTCTATTACTGTTTTTCATTTTACCTTGTATTTTCAGACTGACAGAGGTCTCTAATGAAGGAAACCTGATGGATTAAGCTGCTATGACCTTCAGAGAGAGTGAATGGCACATCCTTCATTTCACATTCCTGGATAGCTAAATACATTAAAGAGACAAATCCTTTGTTAAAAGAAACTGGAACAAAAATCCATATGACTGTCATCACAAAAGAGTGGAATCTTGGAAGGCCTGAAGTCCTTTCTCAGGAGTCAAAAGACATCATACCCCTCAAGAATGCAGGCTGTGGTACAGGCAGATGGAGGTCACACAAAATATTAAATACTCAGAGAGAAACTTAAATAAATACCTGTTCTGAATTACTTTTGTTTTTGTCCATATCAATTTTAGTTTATGCTGTAGAGGTGGGGGCTCTAATTTCAAAACACCCTGTATATACCCTTCAATATGAAAGCCTGGCTCAAATGCAGCAATAGTCTTTCACCAAGAAGAATGAGAGGATCTTGTCTCCAAAAAGGTAGACAAGGATGTCCAAAATCCAGTACACACACGTTCTGATAGGAGAGATACACTTCTAAGATACTAGTCACAGACAATGGCCCACTTTCCCTGGTTGAGAGAATGGGCCTACCAAGCAACCCAGCAGAATGGGAAACCACTCAGCATGGGGTCACTGAAGAACAATCAGGGTCATTCTGGGCTCCAGGGTGATCAACATATGGCTGATCAGCCTGCTAGAAGAAAGGTGAAACATCCAGGTTGTGCTTGAGGTGATGGAAGGTGTCCTCTAGGGCCATCCCAGTGACTGGCACTGGAAGTGTAGAACACCAGTGTTCATCTGAGCCTAAACAGCTTTTCCCTGCAAAGGAGTAAGGACCCTAGGTACCTGAGCTGGTCTGCCAAAACATTCCTCCTTTTTGGAAATGTACCATTGTGAGTCTAGAATCCATTGTAAGGGTAATACATATTGCCATATATGAACTACACATACCACTGAAATTATCTAACCAGCTGTTCTGATATAAAAACTAGCACAATTCACTTTCAATCTTGGAGAATAAAACCTCCAACTTGGGGGCATGGATGTAACAAAGTTGTTCACAAGAAATTAATTAATCATCACACCACTATCACACAACCAGTGACCTAGGGATGACATTCAAAATGGACAAAAGTAGGCCTAGATCTCAGAGGGCATATCAAAATCTGATTTCTATTGGCAAAAAAAAAAAAAAAAAAAAAAAAAAAAAAAAAAATTTTAAGGCATGACCCTGGTCAACCTGTGAATGGAGGACTGCTTCACCAGATAAAGCCTCTGGCCATCGTTCACCCAAATTTCCGTATTTCACTAACATAGTTTATGGTGCCCTAGGTCAGGTTAGGATGGGGCAGGAGGGTTCCAAGGCCACCAAACACGGCTTTAAACATCTGGCACCTTATGTTTGGTTGAAGAAGATAAGCTAAGGTTAGGATGCATTCCTGTATTTTCTTCAATGACTTAATTTTGATTGGTTGGATTTTAAAAAAATCAGTAAGCCCAGTGTGTGACCTAAGTCAACTGGTCATAAAATAGAATAGAAGACAGTAAGATGATTTGAAGGGTGTAACAAATGAAACACCTTCCAGTTGCACTAAGAAACAATTATTGGAGAGGGTGGAAAGTCTGATGGATGAAAGAAAATATGAACAAAGGTACAGTAAAAGGAATGAAAGAAGTTGCAACTCGGAGTCGAAGGGACGCTGCAAAGAACCTTAAGTAATGCCTATAGTGCACCAAGGGAGTGGCACTGATGGCACTAACCCCTCAACAGGGTCAACTGGGATACGACTGGCAGAGTTTAAATTCCACGTGACCAGGTGGTAATAGGGCGATCGGGGAGTCATGGAACAGCCATCTCCAGAACTAAAGGAGCAAGATGCTGCATGTTGGGGTTCAAGTCAACTCAGGGCTTGAGAAAATTTGCTTTTCCTCTGTAAAATCATCAGTCAATGATTTTACGGAAATCGATCATGTGAGTGGTATTTGTTGGGAGGTTTGGGACATGCTAAACAACTTATTCTATAACTTTGTAAACTCACCGAAATCATGCGATAAATTTACTGTCTTTAGTTTATGTTTCTACACTCATCCCCAAGGGACTGGTACTAAACATAAAATTCTGTGGAGCTTTTCTGCATAAAACAAACAAAAGATGATAAATTTCTCAATATTTCAGTGAATTTTTCTATAATTGTTGACTCAAAAATTTTCATTAATAAACAATATCTCTGCACAGAGCTCTTCCATAGAATTACCAATACTAAATATACATACAATAGGCCTAGGAAGCTACCGGAGTGGATGAAGAGTAGGGAGACATGGGTAGGCATGAGAAATCAGACTGTGAAAATCTGAAAATGGGCCAAACCTAACCTTTCCTAAAATGCTGTGCCTGCCCTAACCAGATCATATCTTCCAAACCTAAATTAAGAATGTTGTGCCCTGACCTTTGCCTCTATCTGGACAGCCCCAAAAAAAATGAGACTGAATATCAGAAACAGACAGGCAGAACTAAATTTCCATTTAGACAGGTGGCATGGCACTGGCTACAACCCAACGAAAACAATCTTAACCTAACCTTTCCTAGAGCTTTGTACCCTGACCCAACCACAACTTCCCTTCCTAACCTGACTTTGGGTGTTGTGCCCTTACCTGGACTCCCCCAGATAACACTTAACATTGACAGTTTTCACTCGGAGGCGAAATTACCAACTCCTACCCCTGTCTGCATACTACCCAGAGCTACCTTATGATAGCATAAAAAAAAAAAAAAAAAAAAAAAGAGTAGCCTGAGACATATAGAGGTTTAGTTCATGCAATTGGAGGGGGGATGATGTACCATAATACTGCCTTAGCTGATAGAGTAGGTCAGTATTTCTCAACCTTTTTTTTTTTTTTTTACTTCAAAGCACACTTGTTGAGTAATTAAAACTCTGAGCAACACTGAATTTCAATAAAATAAAATTAACTACAAAATTACAAACAAATAATAAAGTTCTCAAAATAAGCATTTATTTTCAGGGCATTACAATATATTTTATATTTAAGTATGCTTGTGTGAAACCTGTGCTTCATGGGCTTTGGCAATTTTTTAAATATCAGACCTTATATATGATAAGTGTACAGTCATTTCCTCATCAATACATCAAACATTTCATCTAGTATTTTTACATTTAATGTTGGTTAAGTGCAGAAAATCCTCATTCACAGAGGTATGATGGGGAAAACTGCAATAAAATACTTAATGCTTTACAAGCTATTGAAAGATATTCGTCTTTGAATGAAATCCTACCCTGATGAATGGGCCTCTCTCTCTCTGTTTGATTCATAAGCCATGATCAGCAGATACAGTGGCCAGCTCCTCTTCTATTAATGATAAGCCAACGTCATCAGTCAAAATGTCAATAAAAAGGCTGTGAATCCAATCATATTGCTCACTATTTACAGATGGAAAATAAGAACTCAAATTACTTCTCATAGTTGTTCAATGATCCACTATTAGAGGGATTAAATCATTTCCATATCCTTTTCTAACCAAAGGAGGAAACATTTCCAAACAGCTTGAACTTACTTTCCTTTTCCAATTCATTAGCTTTTTCTGGAATGCTTTTCTTCTGTCTGCTGCTGAGAGATTTTCATTTCCCTTTTGCACAGATACATCAAAAGTATTTAAGTGTTGGAACACTTCAGTCAAGTAGTCCACCTCTGAGATCCAAAATTCACAATCAAGAAGTTGGCAAAAGTTACTACTACAGCTCCTCTTTTTCTTTCTGAAAATATGCAAGTACAGTAGTTCTTGTCGAAGTTCACGTACACAACAGAGTACCTAACCTCTTGATAACCATCTCACTTCTGTATGCAAAAGTAAGCGCTTGTGCTGCGAATCCATATTTTCACAAAGTAGTTCATATATACAAACTTTTACTGGTCTAGTTTGAATGAAATTAACCATTACTACAAATTGATCAGAAACTTCTATTTAGTGTCCAGCATTTTTGCCATTAGCACTTTTCTGTACAAGAAACAGCGAGTTGTTATAATGTTTGGATTTTGTCATTTTACACACAATACAAGACCTTTAATACCACTGGTGGAACTCTATCAGTACAAATCTGGACACACAAGTTTCAGGATAAATTCCAGATCTCAAAATGGTTAATCAAAACATGAAAAATGTCTTCACCTTTAGTAGCGGTAGTCAATTCTTTGCAACAAAGAAACCGACTTACTATTTCACCTCCATCATAAAGTGAATAAATGCCAACAGTTGCACTTTGTTGGTTATGTCTCTGATTCATTGTCTTGAATTGCAAAGAATGAATTTCTGATGCTTCTTATTGCACAGATTTTCATCAATATTAAACATTTCAAAAATACATTTCCAAAATCGTTTTTTTTTAACTTACTAGGAAGGATCAGAAATTTCTTCCGATACTTTATTGCACATTTTCCATCCTTGTTGCTCAATTCCCTCTTCATCCAATGTGATGTGAAAACAATAGCTTGTTTGAACTCTCCATCCAGGCTGATTTCCTCTCATCCCAGTGAAACAATAACTTAAATAACTTTTGTCATACTTTCGATGAACCTAGTCGTCTTTATCTTGAATGGGCACTTTATTACACTAGAACTAGTTTCACCATTAGAATAAAGCTCATCACTTACGTGCTCCTTGCTTAAAAATTTATCCACTTTATGGGCAGTCAATTTTTGTTTTTAATATTATAAATCACCCAGGTTTCCTGAATGTGAGCTTTAAGTAGTGCAGCAGCCCCGTCAGCTCAGGAAGAATATTCCCTTTCTAGGCTGTCCCTTTTATCTGAGTTCAACATTAGTAAAGACAATTTAATCTAATAGCTTAGCTTAACATTAGTAAAGAAAATTTAATCTCAATGTTATATACTTCTAACATTGAGATAAAATCTTGGAAAAACCATCCATGAGAGATGATGAAGAAGACCAATTTAAATCCCTTGAGGATGGGAAAAGCAAAAGGATTATCGGATCATGTCAAGATTAGTGAACTCAACATCTCCGGCTAGTACTAAACACAGCGGAACAATGATTCATCTACATGGTTTTGCCGTGTTTAGTGCTAGCCCCAGGGGTCCAAATGTATTTCGCCTTTAGTACCAGCCCCTTGGGGATTAAATGTCCGGTACCGAAGTGTTCATGTCTAGAACAGCTGAACCCGATTATTCCATGTAAAGAATAACGAACCCAATAATCTTCTTGTAAAGAATAGTGAACCCTGCTGTGAGTGGGTTCACTAATCTTAACATGATAAAGATTAAGGTAATCAGCATCTAGTTCAAAATTTAAAATGCAAAGGATTGACTCAGAGCAACGTATGTGGTAACTGTACCCTTTCAATAAGAGATTTGCTTGATTAATCTTGTGTTATAAAATCACTTAGGACACACCTACAACCCTTTCAGGGCACACCAGTAAGCCTTGGCGCACCGGTTGAGAAACGCTGATGTAGGTTGTAGGTAGCCTGGGCTACATTATGAGGAAAGGACAGTTAACCTAGCCTTACGCCTGGCGTAGTCTAGCCTTGCCTTCGCCTGGGACTAGAGTAGTCAAGGTTAGTACTTTGGATACTGCACGGTTTAGTCTACATTAGAAAATCTCACTTGACCAATCTTAATTATGGCTTTAATCTACAATAAAGCAACTAAATTCCTTCTCCAGAATTTGAATTTCATTCGACAGGCTCGGAACTGGCGGCCTAAAAACCAAAACAACCCAACCGGCCTCCCTTGGGTACGATCTCGAAATCCGTACCCTAATTCTCACGATAAAAATAGATCGTTCAGTTTCGTAAAACTGTATAAGAATACTTATAATTTTACCTCCATGGTCCGTGTGCTTCCGCTTTGGCTGACGCGTTGAGGAGCGCTGTCTGGAAAGCCCTTCGTGAAAGGTTGGTGAGAGAGGCAGCCATTTTGGGATATGAAAGTTGTCGCCCTGTGACCGAACGATTGCGTAGTCGTCTGTCGTAGATTTAGAACTTTGGGTGTCTCGGTTTTCAGCATACAGAAAGGTATCAGACATCCACAACAGATTTCAAAGATTAGAAAAGATGCATAGCATCTCCGTATTGTTTGATATATCATCTCTTTCTCGTAATCTTAAATGGAAAAATAAAGTCCGCAATAGTTTCATCGCGTATTTTTATATATAGGTAGCTTTCGCCAACTTGATCAGTTGGCCTCTTCAGCCTGAATAAACATAGAAATAATATTACATATCTAGTATCTTTGAAACATGGAAGTTGTAAAACAGCTTGTTATTCTTTCAGGTAACTCCAGAATTGTTCAATAGTCTATTAGCAATTCTGTGGGAACGTCGTGGCACAGCAGAGGCTGGCATATTAGTCGTTTGTCTTACTGCTTGTTGGGTCTCCGTATTATTTAAAATCCTTCACAAACGTTCGATATCAATGATAAACAAATGATGAGCTTTTTAATCATACGTAAAATTTGCTATTAAATCCTGCACTGACAGTATTAGGCGGAGAATGTAAGTGAATATCTGATAATTAAAACTTTCAAGGATTTTTTCTTCTTAAAAAGCACTGACAATTCACGATGGGGCATGAATTAGTACCGGTGGTTTCCTGACAATAAGCGTTTTTAGAATTGTATTACATTATAGGTAAAATATGTCTGTACTATTACTGTATTAGTTTCTTTTGAGGAACTAATACACATACGCGTGTGGCTTCATCTCACTGGGTTACAGCTCCTTGTGTATATTCAGATGAAAGATTGCAACATGTACAGTTAATACATTATCTAGACCAGATGGATAATTACATTAAATGACAAATGACATTACACTTACTATGTAAGTGTAATATGACTTCCATACAGTATAAGAAATGTTCATCAAACTTCAAGGCCATAGGTCGTTACCGCCAGTGACAGGGAAGACTTTCTCCAACTCCGATTTGTAACACTTTTATAAAAATTCAGGCAATAAAAAACTTAACTGATGTTTAACACAAAACACAATGTAGTTAGCCAACACTGAAAAGCGGGGAACAGTAATCAATGAATTGCCTCTTGAACAGCTGATGGCATCGTTGTTCGCTTGTTTTCAATCTGTCAATTTCATTTGCCAGATTTGAGGTTTGGCTTATTTGCCATCAACGTACGTGAACTTGAGTACTGTACAATCTTTGGAATTGTCACGAGATTTTTTTAAATTCTAGGCATCCTAGAGCACATCACCAAAATATGAGTATGACCCAAGATCCGTGACTCAGATGTACTGAAGGGCTGTACTTTCTCATTTATCAAAAACTTGTTTCATGATGTTGAAAACAGTGGGGACCATTGCAGCTATATCTATCATAAAATACAACTTAAGAAGCGGCAAAATATATTAAATAGAGCGGCATGATTAATAAAGAGTGTTGCACCTCTGTATAGGATTATCCCCCATAATGTTTGACTTGCATTGGCTCAAAATACTAAAAAGACTAGTTGCACAAAAGAAAGCCAATGGTGAGTGTAAAAAGACAATTGACTCAAGATGTAATTCGATGGTTTTAGAAACCCTTCAGATTTGCAGACCCAAGATTGTACAATAAGGTCCATTTCCTGAGTGTTATGACATTAGGGAATACGACATTTGACTCTCAAAATATTTCTGAACCACTGTGAACGGGAAAAATAAAGAAACCTCATAGTCACTTCTGGTATGGCCATCAGTGATCTACTTGTCAAATTCTTCTAGCTACAAGGAGGTTGTTTTAAACCTTACATGCTCGTGGAAAACCTCCCTTTTGTGAATGGACAATTGGTTGCATTTTTCATCTATCGTAAAGATGATTGGGAATGTTAATGGACTACTACACCGCACTAACTCATCACTTGGTGAGTTTAAAGCGAATGATGAAAAATTTATACTGTACAGCTATAAAAACTTCTTTTTCTGCAGATCTATATTGAAATTGTGAAAAGAAATATCATATTATACCATTTCAACACAATTCTTGACACCACCAGGATTAGGATTACTGAACACTGGGAATTCTACTACTGAAACTCACATATATACAGCCAAACTTCAAGTATGCAGTTGTGAAAGCTTCGTTTCTTTGCTGACCATAACTATAAAATTAATTATTATCTTACTTGTGGAGTACTCTAGATTTCTAAATCCATATCCACAGTGCAATAAATTAGTCTAATAAAATAAATCAGACTGAAAACCGCTGGCATTCTAGGGCAGTGGTGTTGGGCACTGAACCAACGCACACATCCATTCATCCACACATGACCTTAACTATATGACAACTTTTTATTCTGTGCCAGATTTAACTGAAGCATTATTATACTACTGTCTAAAAGTTCAATGTGTGCACGAAATCAGTAAACACAAGGCTTGCAGTTCAGTACGCAACCAAACAAGTACACTATCAACAAGCAATCCTTCTATTAAAGCGTCGGTCAAAATTACAAGCACTCCATTCCAATCACTAGGACTATATAAAGACAATTTGTATATCTGGAAAAATTGCTTAAATAGCTAATATGTTGATAAAATACTGAGTTACATCAGTATCTGTCGTTATTAAGCTATAAGTACGATCAAATAGTACAGTACACTATTCGGGAAACATAGATAAACAGTGCACTATACTGTAGATTTGGAGAGGGTAGAGAGAGAGAGAAACTAGATTTGCAGTGGTTGAATTGTTTAAGGAAGATGACGTTTCTAGATATAATAATATTTTTTCTTTCATCATCTTTGAGTTATTTTTTTCAAATCCTACACAGTTTTCAGCAACATCTCTTAAAAGTAAGTCCGGCTACTCTTTTTGGACTGCCACATTTTTATCCATATTCCCTTCATGTTAGGGCCCTTCCATACAAACAACTGCCAATCAGTGAACCTAGTATTTTCTATGAGCTTGATGGTACGCACTACGCTGCGCTGGAACTCGGCACTGCCCATGCCTCCCGCTCCCATACCTACCCCGCCCCCACCCCGGGAAGACAGACAGATTTGCAAGAGGAGGGTGGCTGTATCATGTCTCCTCTACCTTCCCCATCCCCTACCTACCCCGTCCTCACCTGGAGCAGACAATCAGGTTTGCAGGAGGAGGGTGGGTGTGTCATTCTCCACTACCATCCCGATCACCTACCTACCCTGCCCCCAACCGTGGTGGACAAACAAGAAAGATCCACTTGCACTTTATTATTATAGAAGATAAATAGATGTCTCCCTCATCCCCATTTTCCTGAAACTTACACATTATGAACACTATTCTTTAAAAATATTATGATTATATATATATGTATATATATATATATATATACATATATATGTATACACACACACATATATATAAATAAATAAATATATATATATATATATATATATATATATATATATATATATATATATATATATATATATATATAGAGAGAGAGAGAGAGAGAGAGAGAGAGTCTACTGCTACTTTTTACTCGATACATATGTAATTGTAATAACCACAATACACCTGTCCCTATGAGGTCAGGTCGATAATAATACCTCTTTCTGACACTCCGGATGGAGGTTCAAATCTGCTACTGACGTCAGAATGTCTTCATATTCTTGCATTTGGATCTCAGGCTTTGTAGTGACAAGCGTATTCAAGAGTTTGAAGAAACAGGCTTTGTAGCGACAAGTGTATCCAAGAGTTCGAAGAACTCGATAAGTTGAGAAATCATTGTGGTTATTACATAGGCAGTGCCTGAAAAAGTAAGCCCAAAGATGAGACACTGGTAGGGTAAGAGCAATGTATGGTTCAGAGATGGAAGAGGTTGTGTAGAGTGTATTGTGTGTGTTTGTGTGTAGCTGATGTGTTAGGAGCTTGTGAATACATAAAAAAAACCGTCAGTGATATACATGGACCTAGAGGAAGTTTATGATAGAATAAAATGAGCGTGAGGGCATACATTATAGTAGGTAATATGTTAAAGGTGATTAATTTCTTTTTTAAAGGGACCCATTCCAGTGTTAAAGCATGGTCACGAGAAAGTGATTCGTTCGGTGTAAAAGTGGCTTTTAAACACAGAGGAGATGTGGCAAAAGCCCAGTTCAATCATCAGCAGCAGATACATTGTATAATCATTTCATGTTTAATATTTTATGGATGGAATGATAAAAGAAAACTATTCAGGGAAATCTTCCAGTCTTTTTACTAATTGTGAAACAGTTTGAAAGTGTCTGCAGGAGAGAAAATTGAAAGGATGTAATGATAAAGAAAAACCAGAAAGATCTAACATTAATGCTGTATGCACGTAGAAAAATAGGAATGATTGATTCACAGGTAAGAGGGAGTAAATGATACCTCTGACAGCATGAAGATATAAGACGTGAATCAGTGAATACTATGGAGGTAAAAGAAAGTGAAAAAGCAAGAATATTTGAAAAAGTGGATGTGTTTTGAGGGAGCTCGTGACATGGCGACATTGAAAAAGAATAACTTGGTGAAAGGGACCTTGCAGTTTTGAAGTCTGAGAGGAAGGAGGCAGTGAGATCTTATAAGTACTGTTTAGATCATAACAGAGGCAGAGAGAGAGAGAGAGAGAGAGAGAGAGAGAGAGAGAGAGAGAGAGAGAGAGAGAGAGAGAGAGAGAGAGAGAGAGAGAGAGCAGAGGAATAAAACAGTAAGAGTGTAAACAGCCAGCGTAGCATTCTATTCATTTATTTGGCCAAATTTTCGAGACTTCATGATCAAGGCTGTAAAACAATAGAAAGCATAAAACTTACGAAAGGACTTAGTTAAAATTATTTACAAAAGCTGAAATAATTAAAACAAGGAATTTTCAAAAAAATAAAATTAAAAAAAAAATAATACAGCAATAAAATATTAAAACATTAAGAATTGAGTGACTTCTCAGTTTTCAGGAGGATTGATCGATTGATTATGAAATTTAGGTCTTGAAGACCAAGCGCCGGAACCCATCAGGATTATTCAGTGCCATAATGAAGGTGAAATATATAAGTTAATGATATGATTGATAATGAATGGTCCATAGGGGTTTCGATTTCTTCACCCTAACAGCCACGAGTCTTGAAAACAACATGGGAGAGAATTTCATTTGAAAAACTTGTGAGGTTATATGAGCAGGTTGTGGTAATGTTATAATATTGTTGCAGAAAATCTTCGGGCTCGTTGCACAGGGAAAACAGTATTTTTCAGTACTATTATATATATTCTTACCATTAATAGTGCGTTTGAGTGTTTATAATCTCATCTCCGCATTTATATTCTAATGTCTAAACTTTGCTAAGCCTCCTAGAGTTCTGTAAACCTCTGTAATTCCTAACGGGCCGTTCTTTGTATATTTCATTTACATTTCCGTTACTTCATCGCCTATAATTATAATACATTGTCGTTGAGTCTCATACCTAACAGGAGACAAGGCATCAGATTGATAATTTTTTAAAATTTTAAAGTCCATGATTACGTAAAAATTAGATTTCTTATTTTCTTACTTTACCAGCTCGCTGGTTCTTTCACTATTATATGCAACAGACCACTAATTCATTTTGAATTCCCTTTTTGATTTTCATCTCCTACGATACTCTTAAGCATCTATGTCTTCTGAAGCTTTTGGTAAGCAATGAACCAGCTTTACTGTCAGTTCAGAAACGCGCCTGCATCTTTTTTGCTGTATATAAATGTAAAAATCTTCAGTAAATTGATTTTTAGTAGTGCGGCCGTGTCTAGTTTATGTGAATCTAGGTTTGTTAATGTCTGCGTACTTTTTAGTAATCAACCTGTGCTTAAACCATTGCCCTTTATTATATCTAAAATTTCAATCGCACACGCTGGCGAAAATGCTTAATCAATGACAGCAAGTAACATTCTACTCCCCTGTTACACTTCCCTCCATCGAAGTTTTTGTTCTTTGCGGTAGTTACCTAAAAATGGTTCGCATACGTTAGGATAATTGCCTTGTTTGAAGAAGGATTTCAGTTATTGTATTTAATATGTCGTTTCCATAATTTTATCGAAATAAAAGATAAACTGTTACATTTCAAGCTTCTCGAAAACTGTGAAGTCCATTGTTGAGAACCATACCTTAGTTTCCATGGTAACGCAATTTGTAAACAATAACAGTGACTGCCATCGGGTGTAGGAATGTGGCAGTCTGTGTGTTTTCGTTAATTGAGAACTCGATTTTTAAAAAAATGTATTGGCTTACAGTTTGTTTGAGAAATACCCTTTGCCTCAATAATTAGTAGAACAAATTCCTATACGTGGGCCTTGCCTCATTTCTCCTAACTGACAGCATGCAGATTGGTCGATATGGCAATTTTAATCACGAAAACAAAATGTTTTTACTAGACACAGCATAACAAGTTACCGAAGGAAAAAATAAGCGGATACAGCCCAGCATCTCAGCCTCAGACTAGGCTGGCCAGCTTATTTGAAATATTTTTGTTTACCTTCAAGGATCATTTGCAATGGCGATAAGGGCCGAAAGGTAAGTTTATCTTTCTTTAACTCTCATGCCAACTTTGTACACATATTTTGGTAAAATGCCGGTGGAGTAAAGTTAAGAAAATGGAACAGGTTAGAAAAGACAATAAGTATAATAAACACAAACCAAAGCCATAAAAAACAAGTAAAAGGTGGTAAATACTGTAGTAGACTTCAGCTTTACCCGGCGCCCTAAGAAGTTTGAAAAACGGTCATCGAATTTTAGGCTACTTATTCTTTATGCTGGCTTAGGTCACGCATATGTTTAGGCAAGTCTAACAAAATTTTTGCCTCATCTTTCATATCATAGGCCTAACTGTTAACCAGTCATGACCACTCAACAATGAAGTACTTATAAACATTATAGAAAGATTCTTTTTCCAAAGTATTCCCGATTGTTAAGAGTGGTTTTATTTCATATTGTTCCTGCTAGAATCCAAACCACTGTCTTTATTATAAGATTATTTGTGGCACGAACTGGTAATGGTCTGAAGAGAGACAGAATTCTCTCTGAGACTTTGTTGGTGGTGATGTAAATGAGATGCTTTTGTGCCCAGTGCAAACCTTACAGCACTACCTGAATAGGACCAAGTGTCAGCACCTATTTACTAGTACTGAAGTCAGATACAAGAATGTGGTATCCAAGAACTTTCTGGCTTCATGAAACAAACAAGGACATCTATCTAGCCTGCCCTGTTGGGGAGGGTAGTGTCATCAGTTGAAACCATTACTCAAGATTCTTCATAGTGTCCCTTCGGCCCTAGCTGCAACCCCTTTCATTCCTTTTACTGCACCTCCGTTCATATTATCTTTCTTCCAACTTACTTTCCACCCCCTTCTAATAACTGTTTCAAAATGCAACTACAAAGTTTTCCTTCTGTTACACCTTTCCAACCTTTTTACTCTCAATTTTCCTTTCAGCTTGAATGACCTCATCAGTCCAAGTGCCCAGCCTTTGACCTAAATTTTATATTCCAATTCTGTCCACTCTGGGTGAGAGCTCACAATGTCAGGGGCATTGCCCTGTCCCTGGCATTTAGGAAGAACTTTCTTGGTTCTGCCTGTAAGAACAAGGGTCTGGCATTGATGCACCACCTCATTTTGTCTTGGGGATATTGCCTACAAGTCATTGGACATCACCTTAGGCTGTGATGGCTGCTAAACTTGTTGTATAGCCACCCAAGCTACATAGACAGAAAAGTATCTTGCCTTAGGATGACATAAATCTGGGGCTGAATGGGCATCTATCAATCACCTTACCAAGCTTCAATGACCCTTTCCAACTAGTGCCATGGGTACTCCTATATATAAGACCTGGTTAGTATATCTAATAAAGTAAAATAATCTTTAAAATTTATATTTCACTAAACTCCAAATGGTGTAAACATCATCATCTCCCTTCATTTTTTTTTTTTAGTTTACTTTCAGAAGTTCTCTTGTCAGCTACATTCAGTCTATCTGATGGGTCTCATTTATTGAGTTACATTTATTGGTTTTCTTGAATAATTTGTCCCATCTCAATTTTTTAACTAGTTTCCTTAATTTCTATTGGAATATCTCCAAGTTTTCACACCTTTTTATTTCTGGGGAACTCACAGCATAGTCTGAGCTTAAAAGTCCATTTTCCACTACATCATCGCTGTTGAATCTTATCTCCATCATACTTCATACATCCATGCTCCTATTTGTAGTTATGCTCTCAGTGGTATAATGCTATAGGAAGGTGTTTTTTTATATTTTGGTTTGATACTCTTTATTGCTGTGTACCTCAAAATATTTATTTTAATATTCAATTCCTGCTTTAATAGGTAACCAGTGAAGCCCAATCAGGATGGGTGTGACTCTGCTGTGTGATGATTTATCCCTTTTTAGTTAGACTGCCTTATCAAACCCCACAACTCCTTCAGTAAATTTTTAGACTGTTATAATGAATGCTACTGTTTTTATTTTGTATGAAAGTTACATTTCTTTAGGTGTTAGCACCTATTGTCAGTACATTTTGTTTGATCCATCATTTTGAGATGTTCAGCATTTAGCATCCCGAGTTTAGCACACATTTTTATGTTTGCGCCAAAATTTCTAAACTTCATTTTGATCTTAATATATATATATTTTTTTTTCATTTATTTTCAAACTTATCCTGTTCATCAGACTTTTCTCCTTTATTATGTGCTTTTTTTTGGTCATATCTGTGTTGTCCTCAACTGGGTAGAACTGGAAGGTGTTCAGTTGTTTGCTTATTAAATAATTTTGGCTGTAGGAACAAGCCTTCTCTTTGAAGTGGATTTACATTAATGAATTAATGAATAGGGCATTAGGGGTGATGGAACTCTGCTTGTTTGTGGAGGTTACATCTAGCATTACAGTATCACCATGTTACTAATGTTATAAATATAACTGACATTCAGTAGACCTGTGCATACTAGGCATTACAGCTTCTTATAAAAAATGAGAAATTTACATTGTGGAAAATAAACAAAAATTTTAAGCTGCTCTAATGTTTATTCCTTTCATCTGATACACTGTATGTTGCACAGGTGTTGTGTTGTGATTCCTGAGTAGAGCGTGAAATTTTGCTCAGGTAGATGTTTTGATATTATGATTTAACTTTGAATTACATTCTTATTAGTTTTATTTTTTTAACAGCGAAAAGTGGCTCACCGCTCACAATGACCCACTGGCATCATTGTACACTTTTAGCTGTAGTATGGCCTTAGCTGATCTTCACGGCGATGGCGACTGGAAACTTATTATTGCTGATCTAGGGACCGGAGCCTATAATATGAAACTCAAGGTAGGTTTGCTTTCTTTTTTTCACCATATTCTCTTTATAGTTTAAAAAATAATTAGCTATACTGTATATATTTTTATTTAATGTAACAATAACTGTATGTTGCACTTTGCTAACTAGAGTATACCCTTAAGTAAAGTACTGTAGATATAAAATATAAAGTCTATAGCAGATTTTTAAAATCATAAAGTACATATAATAGTACCGTAAAAGGCTTTATAAAATGTGAGAACAAATGAAAATATAGATCTGAATGTATTAATTTTTAAGCTTATTTGATTCGAGCATCAAATTCTTGAAGACTATAATCTGATCACTGCAGTATGGTACCAATAAGCATTTATCCTCACAGAATTAGGCCTTTTGGAGTTATTGCAGTAAAATATATTATTTCTTGGAAAGTTCCCAAGTCAAAGACCAACGACAGTATAATACTTTACATATCAAGAATCACTGAAGTTTCTTTTCAAGAAAAGCTGTCACAAATTTTAAATCAGAGGTTTTGTCAATGTTTGTCTTGTAATCATGTTTTGTAAGTAACTTCTTGTTTACAGAAAATATTCAGTATACCATCACATGAATATGGTAAATATCAGACTGATACACAGTTCCTTTATATGTATTTGTTGCAAACCTGGATTACCCATTGGCTTTATGCCAGAAACTATGCAAAAGCTGTATCAAAATATGTGAAGCATGGATGTGACCCACTGAGTGCTACAACACATTTCTGCTGTCTTGAAATGAAAGTATTATGCCTTTTATGTTTCTTGGTTTTTAAAGTGCTGACAACTTTAGCAAACAGCCATGTAGCATCTAGAAAGCATTTAGACCCAAGTAAATTTTTTGAGAAGTGTTTTCCAACACAAGCAATAACACGAAACTGAATCTCCTTATGAGATGTAGTAAGGGATTTTCAATGCTGTCATTTTTCAATTGGCTTAAAGTTTTAGGCTTGTGCAGTATATTTTGGTCATGAGATCCAGGTGTGCAGTAAGTCCACACCTGTTTCCCTCGTACAGTACCTTGATGTCTGTTTTATTTCAGGTCTATAAAGGTACAAGCTTGATGTCAGAAAATACTCTGATAGATCTCCCCACTGGAGTCATCACATTTCATATGGATACTACAGAACCAAGGGTCCCTGGTAAGTCTTATTTGATCCTGCATAAATACTAGTGATCCTATTTTTATTTAAGTAGATCCAGAGAAGTAACTATTATGGGGTACCATCAGTTTTTATTGGAAACTTATACTTAGTAACTCACAATTCTCTGGCTTTAGCTGCTGGCCGATATTTTAAGTACTCTATAGCAAACTGTTTTATTTTCAGTCCACCTTATTGTCTTTGGTGTAAAATCTCTATCATACTGTAGTAACAGAAGATATTTTTTTGTTTTGTTCCTGATTTAGTATTAATGATTGATAATGTTATTTATCATTTTGTGCTTTATGATCATTACATGTTAGTGCCTTTCTTACCTCTCTTGTAAATTTGTGTAAAATAGCTTGATCACAATGTTTTTGTTATTATTTTTATGGTTTAATTCCCAAATTAGTAATTCAGTTTTGCTTGAAGTCCTACACTATTAGTGGTATGGTAACATTATTATCATACAATATTAGGTTTGTCATTATTGACTAATTAAAGTGGAATTCTGATTGGCCATGCATATGAATATGGTACTTACAGTATTTTGTATAGGGAATCCCAAGTCTGGGAGCGAGCATATGAGGAAGACTCATAAAACTGCTGCATTGCTGCTCCCAAGCTTGAGCTGGCACTGGCTGTTGCAGCTGTTAGGCTGACTGGTTTACATTTTTCATATAGGATGTTATTGATAAAAAAGTCTATTTTTCATGTAAGTTTCTTGAAAATGAGGTTATTTGTATTTACTACATTATATCATCGTTATATTTTGTTTCAGCTGTTGCCGTTGCATCAGGCAGCTATATTTATATATATAAAAATCTTCGACCTTACTTCAAGTTTACATTACCCACTTTGGAAGTGAATCCCACTGAATTTGATGCATGGAGTCAGGTAATAATTATTGTTATGCTGTATGTTTCATTGCGTATTACCTTAGAATATGAAATTGCAAATTAGTACATTTTTTAAATAATTTTTTCACGAGAACCACGTTTCTTTGGGAAAAGCTTATTCTTGCAGTCTGCATTCTAAAATACACTGTAAAATGCTTAAAATCTAAAAGGAAAATAAATTTTTAAAAATTAAAAAGCTAATATATTCAAGTGTGATTTTAGGCCATCTACCTAATTTAGATTTTGCTATCTTACATTTTGACAACTGTTTATGCCCCAAGTCATGTATTCTACTGTACGCTGAAATTGAATGAATTGGAGGGTTATGGATTCTTGAAAGCAGACTGTATTATTTTGTAGTAATAAATTGGATTAACTCTAAGAGTGCAGAAAATAACAGGAAAACCAGTGAAACAAATAACAATATCAGGAGTTGAAAGTACAAAAGTTGGAGATTCACTTTCTATCAGAAAAGTGCAGTCAGAAACCACTGTAAGTAGGACAGAATGTGATTACTTAAGACCACACACTTTAGATAATGATCTCGCTAACTATGCTTTTGAGAAGGAGATTCTGTTTAGAATGCATACAATACAGTACAGTATTACAAATAGTCTATGGGGTCTTATCACATATATCCCAGATAACTAAGTACTTACCACTTCACTTACTGCAAAGCAGTCTTGGAAGGAGACTGTGTTATTAATATATAAGTACAGTAGTTGCTTTTTTGTGACACATGTAAGAATATAAAGAAATGTGTTTCAACATATTTTAATGGTATGTGAAAAATAACTAGGTGTGAGATATGGCTGCCATTAATTGACCTGAATTGGTTTTAATGGAAGATGAAACATAACTAGATATGAGCTGTGGCTGCCATTTAATCTACCTGAAGTCATTTTGATGGGAGGTGAGACATGACTAGGTGTGAGATATGGCTGCCATTTAATCTACCTGAAGTGAGGCAAATTAGTCACGGTTCAGTGATGTGTTCTGACATAACAAAGTAAGAATACCATCCTGAAAGGGAACAAATTTTACAAAGGGAGAACTGAAAGTAAAATATATGAGGAAAAATAATGTAGTTGGGGTTTAGCTCACATAGTAAGGATACATATGTGAGAATACAGTACAGTAGTGATTATATGAGAAAAGATAACATGTAGGTGCCTCAGTCCAAGTTAGCCGAGCTGACCCGAGTATTACTTGACAAGTGAAGATAATAGGAAATAAATCAAGTTGTTATTGATATACTGTACTGTAGTTCCTTAGAGTAGCCTAGAGTAAGGCATGCATTATACCTCATCATGATCTTGAAGGATATTGATGACTAACAAGAGTATTATAACCCTGATAAATTCCAGTTCTTCGCCATAAAGCATAAACCTCATAACAGTCAGTCAACAAGAGTCTAACAGTTCTGGGACATGTGAAATTCACTGAAGTGAGTGCTCCATATTGATGAAGTTCAGTGGAAACAAAACAAAAGATCAGATAGCCAGCAAAGTTGTGGTTGTAGCCTGCAGAACTAGCAAGTGCAGCAAAATAAAAATTCTCAGATGAACTTTATTTAGCTGAATTATTGTTCATTCCTTAAAACTGACAGCTGTCATTGTATTAAATCAGCAAAAAGAATAAGTTTTCCTTCGCATAGGGAAATGAAGACTCCTATTCCAGGATACAGTAAATGAGATTGAAAGAGAACAGATAATAATGCTTTGATGCAGATGTTTGTCCCTCACTTGTAATTGTAAATTCCCTGGTACAGTATATGTTTTACTTTTGAGAGCATAATCGTAATTATCGATGGGTTTCTTTCTTTCCAGAAGTTAGGGGTACTGGCTTCCAGAAATCTAATTTTTTTGTATTTGATAGATTCATTAAGTTCAGATTTTGCAATACTTATCAGTAATTAAAAAACTGTATGTGTAACTCTCTTTATAATCAGGCAAGGGATGAACTACTTGATGTTGGTATGCTGTATGAGATTCTGGACTCTTTAAGACAAGAGGTAGGGGAGTGTGGTCTTACTACCCGGTCACAACGTTTTCTAATGTGCCCTGATCATGCAGAGCAAGTTGCTTTCCTTGATCAGCACAAGGGGTTCATTCTCAAAAGACAAGTGAGTACAGTAGTGTTGTAATTTTATTAACTAATCAGATACAATACATCATACCTGATGTGTTGCCTATTTTAATTAAGGACTGATAAAAACAGTTATCAAAACAGTTATGTCTGCACTGAGGAAAATAATTTTAATCTACTTTAATCATATAAACAAAGATTGAAATGAGATTTTTTCCAGTAATTTTGAGGATATTTCTGTGATAATAACTGACTGAAGGAGGAAATGTAATATTTAAGAGTACATATGGTGTTTGTGTGCTTTAATTGTGAAATGGCTTTCAAGATAATTTAGCTCAAAACATCCTTGTAGTGGTATTTGTCATTTCAAATCCCTGTACAGAGGTATTTGTGATTTGAAATTATCCCTTGTAGGATAAAAGTTTTTGTATGATTCCTAGTTACATTTAACACTGAAATGAAAAAAATAAAAAAAGATCAAATGGTTTGCCGGGAAAGTACAGCACACATGAATATCTGTTCTTAAATTGTACAATCAGTATTAGCACCTTTATGTAGAGATAGCAAGCCTGTATTCTTTACTGTTCATGGTTGAATTTGTCTCAGAATCTGACTGGGCAAACCCTCAATTCCTTACAGATTGCTTCGAAAAGTTCTTCCCAAGTCAGAATTCATTCTTTTTTTAGATCATAATGATATTTTATTCATAGTGAGTGCTCAGTTGTTACATGCTGTGATTTTATTATCTGAATGTTTTGGTTGTCAAGACCACATGGAACCATTTAAAATTCAAGTTGTATGTTTAATCTGTTTTTTTGTTTGGCACTCAATTAGCTTTTGAGTGGAAAACTGCTAGTAGGGCAGGCTGAAGTACCGAGTTTCCAGGAATATTGATGTAAGTCCTGTGACCTTGAATCAGTATTACCATCAACCCCTGCCAGACCATAATTTCCCCTTCACTGCTTCACCACCCAGGACAGGGCCAGTTCACAACTAGTACCTAGGTAGAAAAGAGTCAGAGTTCTGAAGCAGACTGATATAGTTGTTTTGGGGACAGACAGTCATCTGCAATGCTGCTACTGAGTTTGTACCCCACCATCATTCCAATTTTTTCATTGAAAACTGATAGCAGAGCTTTTAACTTATGTTCAGGTTCTCATAGTAGCAGCTTTGTGTGAATTGTATGGCTGCTTAGTCCAAATAGTAGGAGGAAGACTTTGAAGGTACTGTAAATTATGGGCAACTTTGGCAACGGACACTTGGTTCATTCAGACTTCTGTGAGGCTAAATCACTTTGGTAGATCTTCCCCTTTCAGTGAGCCAGTCAGTACTCTTAGTACAATAAAGCACTATAGGTGATGGAGAAGGACCACACTGGGTAATGACAACCAATAATAATGGTGCCCTGAGTTCTGATGCCAGCCAAGAAGGATACTTTGTACATATGTACTTATTCTTCTGCTGCCCATACCTTTAGTTTGCCTTAAGGGAGTGCAGGTCACTGTTCCTAAAGTTTTCACAGGAATGAAAGAACATATTTGTTTCATCCAAGGGATAATTCTTTGACAGTGGCAAAGATAAACCTGCAGCTCTTATAAGATCTGTTATTATATACAGGCAGTCCCCAGGTTAAGTCAGACTTGGGTTATGTCGTTCTGAGTTTACGTCGCTTTTCAAATATATTCTTGTAAAAATTGGTTCTGGGTTACAGCAGATGTTCTGAGGTTACATTGTCATCTTATGCCGCAACGGAACAGTAAAAGTACATACAGCTACAATATAAAGTAAAAATTTGGAGGTTTTTGGATGCACACTACATCATGGTGCAAGTAAAATACTGGCAGTTCCCAGTTATCGGTGAGGGTTCCGTTCTGACGGTGTGACAATAACGAAAATCAGCGATTTTCAGCACCGATAACCAGAGATTGGCACCTCTGTTAGGTACGTAACATTGCCAATACCTGATTATTGGCGCCGATAAGTGGAAATCGGCACCGAAAATTAATGATTTTCGTCGCTAGACAGGCTGCGTAAAACCTGATCACCAAAACCAAGCCCGCCAATAACCAGGGACTGCCTGTGCTGTACAGTACACCCAGAGGATTAAAGGTAAGGCTTTCATCACTTTATTTCTCATTTTTATACATTTTTCTTGCGACATTCCGGGTTACGTCATTTTCCAGGTTACAGCGCAGCATTGGAATGGAACCCCGGCATTACCTGCCGACTGCCTGTACCTCCACCTGACTAATTAATCCAGTTTTTCCATTATCTGACCTTAATCCCATGTGGTGTTGGTAATAAGGGAACTTGGAAGTTTGTGGCTTACATATTTTGAAATTCTGAAATTTAGAAAAAGGCAGTTACACAAATTTTAGCCCCTCAGAGATTAAGAGAACTTTTAATATTTCAGACTGTGGTGACCTGTTTTTCTACAATGAAAAAAAGCCATGCTGAGGATGATGCAATATCTTGTTTGGTACTTGGCACAGAGAGTGCCAATATATTCATACTGGATCCTGAGGCCTTTACCATATTGAATAGTGTAAGTATGTAATTACTGCATAACTTTTGCATCAAGGGAAGCAGGAATGTCAGAAATTCTGTTGTGAACAATGTAAAAACAAAATTTAGACTGATGGGGGGGTTATTTGAATATTTAATGTTCAACAAGCCTGTAGTTTTCCAGTTTACTTCCTTGCTTTGATCTCCAATCTCATAACAAGTATTATGAATGAATCGCCTCCTTTGGGATGTGATACCAGTAACATTTTTGCTAAAAATGAAGTTAAAGACTGATTTTATATATTGCTCCCATTGTGTATGTGTTTAACATAATACAATATTTTCATCTTTTTAGTAAGGTTCATATTTCATCTTATTAGTGAGGTTCATCTTCACCTGAAATTTTAGGGATAACTGGTGCATGTACCTTACATTTTCAAGTTGAAATTGGCCACTTGAATCTTTTCAGATGAGTCTAACCAGTGTTCCAGTGTTCCTGTCAGTGTCAGGACTGTATGATGTTGAATATAGAATCATTGTAGCTTGCCGTAATGGTCATGTTTATACTCTGAAACGTGGGACCAAGATAGGGCGACCTGCGGCAGAATTATCATCACAGCCAATTGGCTTGCTACGCAGAGACAAAAGTATTGTTGTTGCCACAATGGACCAAAATCTACACTGTTTTAATAATAAGGTAAGATATATTAGTTAATAATTAATATATTTATGTTTTTGAAAATTCTTTGAATATTCATAAGAAAATGCCAACTCAAATGTATGCCCCAAAAGCCTTAATTGTTGTTTGAATTATTAATTTACAAAAGAATGTTACATTGTATTTATAAATACAAAAATAATTTTGATAAAGGTTATTGTTAAGAAGTGATAATTTTATAATTCAGTATTTATTTTGTGGTACAATTTTCTTTGCACTATCTGCACTTATGCATCAGATTTTAGCATCAAAATAGTTTTGCATGTTAATTATGTAACTCTGGGTATTATTGGTATGCCTGGGTTAAGGGGAAAGAGACTTGTGTTATGATTATTTGTATGTTGAGTACAAGAAAATTTAGTTACCTGTTGTATTCATATAACAGAGTCCTTTAAGTTTCTTTCACAGGTTACCATTATGATACCATTATCCTCTAAAGCTTAGTGCCTTTTGATGTTAGGTTTCTGGTGAATCAAAATACACAAAGGTAGGAATGAAAGATCTTGCCCTTTAACTTCAAATCATCAAGCTTTGAAATTAAAACTTCCATTTAAAATGGTTTCACTTCAGTAATTTTCTTCAGTATTTTTATAAGTTTACTGTTATGTTTTCTTCTCTCCCATAAGCAATGATGATCCGGTTAACCAATTTATACTGGCAAGAAAATTTTCTTTGTTAAAGTCTGTGTTTAATTACATAAAAATTAGTCTTACAATTGAGCACATCCTGCAACCCTACAGATTGATGATAATTGATAGCATGATGGTAAAAAGGATGGAGTCTAAGCTATAAAGGGCTACCTGTATCAGGTACTACATTGCTGACTAGCCAGTGTTTAGGCTTTTATAAAACAATATACTGTACTTTATAAATGTATGCAGAAATGCTACTCTGCCATAATAGTAATGTTCATCTTTTACACAGGGTAAACGTCTCTGGTCTTTTCACCTGCCTGCTCCTGTTATGTGCATGGAAACCTTAGAAATTCGAACTTTAGGCCTCAAACTTACTGCCCTGGGAATGTCAGATCACAGAGTGCTAATTTATCGTGACAAACACCTAGTTGATACAATTCACACAGAAGACAGTGTAGCAGCAATGAAGTTCGGTCGCTTTGGTCGAGAAGACAACACATTGATACTAGTTTTGAAAGGTAATGTATTGTATGTAAAAGAAATTAAGAGATTACTTATACAAAAAAGTTGACTTAACACACAATACACGTCCTGGATAAACTCAGGGAGCCTTTTGAAGTATTTGATTTTCACAATGAGAGGGTGGACTGTTTTTTTAACCAAGCTATCTGTCATTTAATGAGGTTGGCCACCTTTGAAGGAGATAACTGATGGTATGTTTGTTATAGTTATGGCTTTGTTCCCTCTATGAGCCTAGGACTGCTTTCTTGAATCTCATTACTTGTTAGGCACTGCCAAACCCTATGCTGTATAAATTTATTTTCCTTGATTATTGCAGTTGTTAGAGAAAATCCCTTATGGATATGATTAATAGATGAATGGAGTTACACTGGATAAGAGCTGGATATTGGGTAATGAACAGTTCATGGAAGGCACTGGAGGCATTTGAGAGAACTTTTGGACCACAGTTATCTTGCTGAACAGAGGAAATCTGGTAGACCAGGGCTTATATGAACATTGCATAAACTGCAGGCCATCTTCACACTCTTACCAGAGTTGGAAAGAATAATTTACTAGGTATATGATGCATGCTTTTAGAAAGAGATGATACACAGAAACCAATCAATATTGTAGAACATCTCACAGGAGATAATTCAGAAGTGGTAGCCTTGGGACTTGAGGTTACATCAGCTGACAGAGTGGGGGATTGCAAATTAAGACAGTATAAGTTTGTCAAATTAGTGCCTTGTAGGACAGATGTAGAACCTGATGATTCAAATTTGGCCTTCTTCAGGTTCACCTTAAAAGGGTTCCATAATTCAGATCACTGCTTCTTGGATTTTCAGAAAGCCAACACTGAAAATCCTCAGTAACAAAGACTATGATTTGACCAAAAATGGTAAATATGCCTCTGGGATGGGCATATACAGTAACTACTTTAACATCCTACCAAGATGAGAGAGAGAGGTCAGATATTTCTAGTTAGTTAGTTAGTTAGTTATAAATGATTTGTTTAACCAGACCTCTGAACTCTTTTAGGGTTCTTCTTGGGCTAGAAAAAGAAGGGGGGAAAGAGTACATAAAAAATTAAGTAGTTAAATAAATAAATAAATAATAAAAAAAAGGGGGAAATTAAAAAAATAAAAAATCAAGAGGGAAAGAAAAAAAGAAAAAGGGAGGGAAAAAAATGGGGAAGATTATATTTTATTTATCAGATTATATTTTATTTATCAATTTAATTTTGTTTAAGAAGAGAATGATGTTATTAATTGAAAAGTTATTACCTTCTGCTAGAATATCTAGAGGAGCCAGGATTTAGGCACTGGTATGATTGGTTGAAAGATTAAAACTTTTATAATAGATGTGTAGTACATTCTGTCACGAAACACCTCCAGTCAAGAATCTGGATCTTGTTGCTATCCCTCTTAAAAATTTCACTTCTTTATTTCAGGTGGAGGGCTTATCATCAAAATACTGAAGAGAACAGCTCGCTTCGAGATAGATGACAATCAGGGGCACACTCATGCCAGTGCTCTCAAGCTTAATATCCCTAAAAAGACTAAATTATTTGTTGACCAGACAATGAGAGAAAGAGAGAACTCAGTTTGTAAGTACAGTACAGTCTTGGTGTGTTGCTCCAACTTCAGTTGCTTTAAATTTACAATTCTTCAAAATATATGGATCCTTAGTTTAAGCTTACTTATGAAAGTTTCCCTAATTTTATGTGGGCATAGAAAATCTTTCTGTTCCCCCCCAGTGAGTAGTAGTACCCTTTGTACATTTTATTTCACAATGGAACTCCAGAGAACTTAGAGACAGAAATAGGAAAAGAAATTAGCATTATGAGGTAACTTCAAATACAAGTTTTAAGTCATTTGTTAATATCTCATGAAATTCAAATAATAATTATTATGCTCTTCAAAACCTTTATATTGGAGCCTTCTATCTTGCCATTCTTACTCCTCTGTAGTTCTAGGCTCTTTCTTCCACAGGTACCATATTTGACCATTGATGTTAATGACTTTTTAGTTGGAGATAATTGTCCTATTAACCATCAAGATTTAAGTGTCTTTTTATTTCATACTTGTTTTATTTCTTATTTGGATGATAGAGGATTACAGCAGGCACCACAAACTTAACTTTTGAGTGGGTTCTAATTTCTGAGATAAGTGGTAGATTTTCTTCAAAAATGGTCCACATTTATTTGTATGTTAGTTTTGGAGAATCATTTTTCTTCAAAAGGGTACTTAGTACTGATCCTCTATCCTCAACTTGCAGGTAAGACAAGAGAAAAAATTAACCATACATAAGGCAAAAAAGCATACATAGGACACCTTCTTTATGATAACACTTTGAAATGACACAGTATAAAGTGTCCATATATATTTTTGCAGCAGAGTGCTTTTGCTATGCCTCTCATGTCTTCTTTCCATGAGTTCTTCTCTTGTATAACAAGTTTATGAAAGAGACTTAGTTTTCTCATTAAAGGATGTCCGTTATGTGCACTGAATATTTTTTATATTATCCATTAACTGCAGAGGTTTTGAATTACATGGCTTCCACGTAAAGATCCCATGTTGTCCATTGTTTGGAATAAAAAAAGGACCTACAACTACCTTGAAATGATTGCCAGTGTATAATGAACAAAAGCTTTTCAAGTGTATTAAGAGTAATTATCTTTTTCTTTTGTTCCTTAGTGATGCACCGAGTTTTCCAACATGATCTGTATCGCTTGCGTCTCAACACAGCTCGAGCGTATGTGCAAGCTTTGGAGACAAGTAGCAATCCAGTTTCCCTTTCACAGACAGAGCCTTTAAAACTGTCTGCTCAGGTTAGTTTGTGGTTTTCATTAAACAACATTATCCACTGAAGATGATAGTACAATGTTAAGGGACATTTAACTTTCAAGAAATTAGTTTTCTTATTAAAGTACATACCTTTGAGATGACAGGTTCCTGTGAGTTCTGTGGAAGCATAAATTACTGAATCTTCATTATTTAAATGGTGACATCTTTGCAATTGTGTGGAATACTGTGGGGCAGCTGAAAATATTAAATAAAATGTATATTTTTAAGTTAGTTATTAAATAAATTGGCAATTAAGTACACAATATAATGTATTAAATTGTATTCACTGTCCAGGTTCCCATGTAAACACTCTTTGGCTATTCACAAATATGACTGTTTTCATACTACAGTACACAAATACAATATTAAAGAGAGTTAGTGAAAAGAGTCTTCTGTAGGCTGTTTATAGACTTGCATAATTATTGTCTGTTTAGTAATGTTTGCCTGTAATATTTTAATGGCTAGCCATTATTTTTGAAAACATGTCCTTCTGCCTTGGTACAGATTGACATGGCTATCCAGTGAGGGGAAACTCACCAATCTCCTTCCAGAAAACAATTTTATAAATAAAACTTTGTTCTTCTCAACATGGAAACAGTTCTATGGACACATTTAGTGGATTTCTTCACAATTTCCCTTACCAGGAGGTAAAGAGCAGCATGGGCACTCCATTTAGAGGATGCTTCCCTCTACAGATCCTTGACTTGTTGCTCTCTTTTGGGGGCTTAGAGGATGGCAGCTGAAAAGCAGTGTCCCAGTGCTTTGATGACATTAGACATCAAAGCCCTGGAAACCTTGGATTTCAGCTGCTGACCTTTTTTTTTTATAGCAAGTTTCATTTTTCTCTTCTTTTTCTATCAAAAAGAATTGAAGGTGATGAATCTAAAGTGAACTGGACTGAGGGAAATTTTACTTTCTAAACTTTGAAGGAGGATGGAGGTGGATGGCAAGACTCTCCAGCCGTAAAACTGGAGTACTGACGTGGTCAAACATGGGAAAATATGAGTCTGATCTTGATGGACTGATAACCCTTAAGGCACTGGAGGTATGATGTACATTCAGGTCAGTCTCCCAAGGCTATTTTACAGGCAGCATATTGCTCCTCTCTTTGTATGGCCTCCTGGATGAAGGGAACCCATGCTGAACGAATTTCAGTTTTTTGTACCTTAAATAACAACCCAAAACCTTTAACCTCTGACACATCCTAAGTCTCCCTTTTGACTTGTCCAATCAAACAAAAAATAAACATAAATGAATGAAAAATTTTTTAAGTAAAAAACAAAAACTAAATTCAGGCAGAATCCAGCTTGACCCATTTCAGTTCCCTATTTGGAAATGAGAATTAGTCAGGGTTTTTAATATTACAAAGTAAAAACCAAATAAATAAAACAATGGTTGACCAAAAGAACTACCAAAACTCAGTTCAAGAGTTATCTTGCAACGCAGTCTATAAATACCTCAAAAGGAAACACGACACCATACATAGTGTACAAGGAACAATGTTTTTGCCCAGCAATGAAGATGAACCACTTAAAAAAAATATTTTATTAGCTTCTCTTCATAAATGATACGGTAATGTGCAAGACTGCAATAATGTGCAAGATAATATTCCAAGGAGGAAAAATCAAGAAATCTCTTTAAAAGCTCTCGGAGAACAAGATCTTCCATATATGAAGGAAGATGGTAAAAATGTAAAGTACAGCATGTTGAATTCCTGCCATGCAGGTATTAAAGGAAATGAAGAAGCCAATAAAGCAGCCAAAGCTGCTACAACAAAATTATACATAAATATTCGTATTAGTGACTATATATCACCTCTAAAACCAAGTAAAATCAATAAATAGCAGAATGAATGGAACATTGAAAATGATAGTAACAAATTAAAACAAATCCAGCTCAGTGTTGAAATATGGGATTCATCATATCAAAAGGACAGACACATACAAGTAATTTTGACATGTCTTAGAACTGGTCATTTGTTTGACCCAAAGATATTTAATGAATAGCAAACAATCCAATCCTCATATGCACAGACTGTAGAGTAATACTGAGAGTTAATCATCTTTTGTGAGATGAACATCAGGTTTTGGAAACACATTGAGTAATTTTTCCAGAATTTGATAATTTTCAATTAACCCAGTTATAACATTTTTAAAAAGCTTTAATATATGAAATCTAAGCCTTTTCATTAATAAAGACAAATTCTTCAGGCCAGCCTTATGAGAGCTAAGTAAATTAAATTGGTCTTCTGGTTAGACTATTTAATAATGATAGAGGATGCCTCTATGATTTTTATCACAATGAGGTCAAGAGCAGACTTCAGTAAGATCAACCTACGTAGCTTTCCTCACCAAGAAGTTAGGAGTGTTAAGGACACCCCATTTAGAGGGTGCCACCATGGCTTCCCTCACAAGGGGTAAAGAGCCTTATGGACATTTAACTTAGGGTATGCCTCAATGGCTTTCCACTCCAGGAGGTAAAGAGCATTATGGACACTCCATGTAGTAGATGGGTTCATGGCTTCCCTCACCAGCAGATTGCCAACATACAGTACTGCTCCCTGTTGATGAAATAGTCAAGTAAACACTATGGTTCATAGCCGAGTGCCTTGAAGCTTGTGGCCTTCAATGTTTTCACTGTATGAGGTCCATGCTCAGAGTGGCATTGCTGACATTCATTTCATTGTCTTAATCATAACAGGAGTAGTCCCCAGTTTGACTCCCAGGGAGATGTAATAGTACTCTTCTAATGCAATTGCCCCCAAGACAAGTTCCATAGCAAACTAAAGAATCCAACCTTCATGCCTTGGTTTCCTATATACTAAGCTTGAAGATTTGCAAGACCTAATCATTCTGCAGCAGTTGACCTACAAAAGCAGTAAAAGACTGTTATTTCCTTACTTAATATTTACTTAATCTTGTTAATATTCTACGATTATTGGTATTTTAGTTTTGGATTAACAGCATATATCTTGGAATGGTCCTATTGTTGGCATAGTTAAGAATTTCTGTTTTTGTACATTTCTCCTCAGATCAGCAACCTCTTTCCCCACATACTGTATTTCAGCATCTGGTGACTATATTTACTGACAACTTTAGACAAAATGAAACTTTTGTTTTACAAGTAACCTTCCTCTCAATACAACCATTTACTTATTTCAGTTATATTGAAAGTGTTACCATCTCAGCACACCCTGCGTTTGACACTGCTCTTATGCTTTGACAAGTACAGTACCAGACTTTGCTTTTTGTTAATACTACGGAAAAATTATGAACATGGACAGTAGAAGTTTGTTGAAACTGGATAAATCCACAAGTCTATATGTATCTAAAATATCCCTTAGATTAATCACTGGAGGCAGCTCCATTTACAATACATCTAAAAGGCTGAACCAGATTTGGCTAGTTTAACAATGAAAATTAACCAAATTTAAATTGCCTGTTTCTAGATTCCCTTGTAACAGAAATATAGTAGCTTAGTTATGAATCATTTTAAAAAAAGGTACAAAATACAATCCTTGTTATAGGACTGAAAATTTCATTTGGATAAATGAACTGCGTACAGGTACATTATTTGTAATTAGTCTTGTTTTTATTGAAATACCGAACTGGGTTTTTTTAGATTTTTAAAGAATTTTGGATTTTTTTTCCCCCCGACAGTTTTAATGACAAATGGTCTGTTTTACTTTATTTTAATCATTGTTTTGTTTCTTCAGGTACTAGGTCTTGGGCCAACTTTCAAATTGAAGGTAGAGCTGCAAAATACCTCTGTTTCAGTGCCTTCTCAGCAGATAGCAGTAGTATTCCACTGTGATGACCGCATTTATACTGTCAACAGATCTTATATTCAGGTATGGTACTTTACACTTGAGGTCTATAGAAGTCTATAATCACATTTTTGCCAAAATATCAGGTAGCATCAGGGAAAACCATTTTCAGTTTTTCAATTCACCACAATAAACTATTATTGCTACCATTAAATGGACGTCTGGCCATATCTCCAGGTAAGTGGAGTTTGGGACTAACGTGATGAACGATCTCTCTAGGCAGGAATTGGCAATTCCTTGTCACATTTGATTACATAACAATTGTATCATTCTCAGTGAATTTTACCACCATTGTATGAGGAAATTTTTCTCAGTTTGGTATTTAATAGTATTTGGGCTCAACTTAGATGATCTGGGCTACAGAAGTTTTCTGTTTTTACTGTTTAGTCCCTTCACATGTGGGCCAATAGCACAGGTTTATACATCTGAAAGGCAACAAAGTTACGTTCTGAATTTTATATCACCGTCATAAGTTACCAGCATTGTTGCTTCAACTTTGGTGTGATTCAACACTTTTATCACAAGTATTCAATTACCAGCATTGTTGCTTCAACTTTGGTGTGATTCAGCACTTTTATCACAAGTATTTAATTACCCGCATTGCTGCTTCAACTTTGGTGTGATTCAACACTTATATCACAAGTATTCAAGCTGCAAGAAATCAATTTTCAGCATTGGCACACCAAATTATTGATGACCTTAAGGCTAGTTCTATAGCTGATACCTTCCAGGTGTGTAAGTGGTAAACAGGCTGCACATTGAGTTTTAGTAGATACCAGTAATTCACAGCAGTTGTTTCAGGTCAGCATTGCTAGATTCCATCCAGAGGAGGGTACCATTCCCAAAATTGCTCATTATACATTAGGGAATAGGAGTAAGAAATCAATACTTAGACAAAGATAGTTCAAGTCTGACAGTGAAGATGGATTGCTTTCTGTACCTACTTAACACCATTATTACAAAGGAGAAAAATTATGAAGCACAATTATTTAGACCCCTTCATGGCTTTAAGAGCTAAACCAGCCAGTCTTAACCCAGGTCCAACATCACTGATGTAGCTAAGATATGCCCATCCTTTTATTTTTTCTCCTGCTACTATTTTCCCTTTGATAAATCTTAAGAAATGAAAAATCTTAAGGCAGTCTCTAACTAATAAACACAGGTCAGAAATAAAAACCAGACCACCACATTAAAAATTCTTTATGGTAAGCTCCATGTGCTTAAGATACCTTTGCATTTTTAGGATTGTTTTATTACTTACCTATATAAACTTTCTACTTACAGTACTGTAGTTCCATTTGCTTGCTTTAGCAACTAACCATCTACTGCTACAAAAACTTTTATTAGCACCACCTGTCAGTGTGACAGCTGAACATGATTGTAAATTATTAATAAAGCAAGTAACATGGACTGTTTCAAGACATGACCCCATCTCTTGCAATTGTGAATTACAATTTAAGAAAATTCAGCTTTAAAGCCAAATACTGGGGCACTCAGCTATTCAGAGCTCTAAACAGGAAAAAAGGAGAGTTGTGGTTAGACAGCAAAATAGAAGAAAGGAAGCAGAATGGAGGTGAAGTTAAAGGTTGAAATGTAGGTGCAGCTAAGGGCTGAAGAGATGCTGTAAACCACCTTAAGCAATACCTACAGTGCACTATGTGAGTTGTACATCAGTACTACCCCCACTACAAAATGCATCTCATGAAATATCGGAAATTGACCTTGAATCCACCACAGAAGTGTAAAGACCTTTTTAACTACATCTCTTTACTATTGCATCTTTGTAAATGTTTTGCCGACCACACAAAGAATTCTTATTTAACCTTGATTTCTTTCTTGTACAGTATTTGTCAACTTATCTGTATTCTACACTTTTACTGAGGCAGTTTTTTCATCATCTTATTGTTCAACTGCTGCTGGTAGCTATTCAGTAACACACACTGGTGTACACAAAGAAATAGGAGAATGATATAAGGATTCCAATCAGTGTACCTGGCTGACAGCTTGACAGCATGGCCAGCTGCTCACTCTTATCTACTTAGCCAAGTGGTAAAGGTGAAGGGAAACTGTCCCCCACCACCCTTTCCACTTGTTCATACCCACCACGAGGGTCTTTTTGTCCCTCTTCAACCCAGCTAAGACACTCCTTACATGATCTTGGAATTCTTGCAGGGCTAGCAGCGCTGCTTTTCTTCCACAGTGTTGATGTACAGATCAGGTTCGTCCTTGTCCAAATACCTGAGGCAAAGTGACTTACCACTGGTGAACCCATCCCTCATGATCCCTCAAGAACAGGAGCATCCCTGGAGGTGGGGAGTTTAAAGGAACTCTTAGTAGGAGGTTTCTGTCATCTAGCGAACAAGTAAAGTTTGACTTCACTTTCAGCTTATAGGCACAAGCTGGAAGGGCAAATCACTTGAGGATGAACAATTTTGCCAATGATGCAAGCACTGGTGGAGGCATGAGCATCTCCATTGACAACAATTGACTGAGGACGACCTGCCAAGTTGAGCTGGCTGTTCCTGTCAAGACATGAACTGTGCTGCCATCTCCCTGAATTGCTGACACTTGAGTCTGGGAGGACTTCTGCAGCTGCCATACCTATCAGCATGCACAAGTACTTGCCTGATGCTTGGGCAAGAGCTCTACCTTCCCATTTACCAAGATCCCCAAATCACAACAAAATATGAGGAGGTTTCTGTTCTGAAGTAAGAGAGATGCGAAGGTACTTCTTGGTGGCCTGATGGATGGGTACCTTACAGTATGCATCCTTCTGATTCACCTAAAGCTTGAAGTCACCTTTATGATGAAATCCAATACAAAATGAGTTGTTTCACTCTTGTAGACAGGCTGTTATGTCTTCTCAAAACAAAGTTCATCCAAAGGTTGGCACTCTGGTGCAAGAGGTAAGTCAGTGCCTTTCTTTGCAACACTAGATCTCAAACTTTCTTCTCATCCTCGGATGAGACACCTGTGACGGCAAAGTCAGCAGGCATTGGGGGTCTCGTACACATCTGGAACACCACAAGTGTCTGCATGATCAAATGTACATAGCTCACCATGATACCTAGCAGTTTCATCATGTGGCAACCTTCCTTGTGAACCCTCTGCCTGTACACACAGTGTGGTGTGAGCGTAGCACCAGCTCTACTCCACATACCTTTGCTGAAGTATGGAAGCAGGAGTCCAAGGTAGTCCTCTGGTCTTGGAAGATGTTGGAAGACTTGTGGTCCTGAGCACGCTCAATAACTCCCATGTCAACTGTGCCTACATGGTCCAGGGCACACGAGTCCCTGGGTCAGTCAGCCATACCTACAGTAAACATCTCATCCAAAGGTGAGAGAACACCATCACTGACCCTTGAAGAGGGAAGGTGCTCATGTAAAATCATGTGGGACTTATAAGAAGAAGGGGCAGGAGATGAGGATAATTTTGACAGTGAAGTTGAGGAAGAAGAGGTGCACATGCTTGTCAACTTACTCTGCTCATGTGTCTTACCCTTCTCTACCAAAGCAGGATTATTTGAAACAGTAACTACAGCTGACAAAAGAATAAAATCAGCATTCCATACCACAGGGCTATCTCCCACAGGTACGAAGACTGGTACAGGAAGCTCAGATGGGTTAGGCTCCTAAGCACATTTTAACACCAGTCTAAAGCAAGAATGTGAGGAGTCATTAGCAATGGCCACGAGATTAAAAAAAGTGGAGACATTGGGGTTCCCAGTTACTCCAATAGAGATGAAATCCCTGAAGCAGCCAACAAACAAGGGATAAGCAGCTGCAAACCATGAACATGGACTGCAGTTTCACCAGAGTTAATCCAAGCACTGTCACATGGATCGGCATGTCGGGGAGTGCAGGCTGGTCACCTAACCTTACATTTAAAACTCATTGGCTAAATCCTCTATTGTGAAAGGGACCAGCCAGCACACCCCTTGCTGGACCTACCACTGCTGAACAACAAAACTAGTTATACTAACACCAAGGCCAAAAAGCAGTCAAACAACTGCTTATGTCCTTCACACCTTTTATTGTTCACTTGTCTTGTTCAAAACCATGTTAAACAAAAAACACAGACACTATACATACAATAATAAAGATGAAAAAGTTCAAGTTCAACTGGATGGTCAGTCAGAGTACAGCAAGACATCTTAACTCAACTGCAGACAAAGAAAAAGTGCTGCTGATAGGTGAGTGGGGATTTCCCCATATACCTCAATTAACCACCTTGTTACCAAGTTTCAATGATCTATCCACTTTGCATTGAGGAATACTCCTGCTAAAAGGTGATGGTTTGTATCCCTGTAGGAACAGTTATATTTGAGAGGACGGTTAATGCATTTTTGTGTGTTCCACTGCAAGGGTGTACATATGGACACATCAGTTTAGTTAACTTAAAATTTAACATAACTCGAGTCAGGGTGCCATCCTCATGTCATACAGTTTTGCCACCTGCATCTGGACTCTTTGAAACTGTTGTATCAACCTCCTGGTGAAAACACATCCTCCAGATCTGCCCAGGGCAGACAACCAATACATTTTTTCCAAAAAAAATTTTGTCAGAAAAGAATCTTGTTTTGCTTGGTAAAGACACCCACTGTATTTTCTTCTTGAGCCACTACACAATTATACATCACAACTTGCAGACACACCATAAAAAAGTACTTTTCTCAAACCTGCAAATTATATTCCATCCTGGTAAAAAGAAAGGGTAACCAACAGTGTTGAAGCTAGGGATTCAACAAATGGTTTACCTTGGCTACAACATTTTGGTAGTTAATATATTGAACACCATCATACACAACTGGAATTCTTTTTCGATTAGTCATGCTCAACATTAGTACTATGCCCTTAAACCTATGGATTTAAAAAGACCAACCTCCTAGATAAAAGGAAAACCTTTTACCCAACAATTCTGTTAGATAAGAACATACTGTAGTTGTGCTTGTTCAGTCAGTGTATTTCTTCAACTTACTGCCATTTTCCCCTATTGACTGAATGAAGGTCAAATAACTAAACAAGCAGGAGTTAATGCTCAGTTACACTATTCTCTCAAAACACACTACTGTGGCATCCTTTTGATAGTTTCTTGAATTTTAAATGGTCTGCTCTCAACTATAAAAGCCATTAAGAACTTTCAAGTTACTGGCTACATGTTATGACACAGTAAAAATACTTGTCTACAATGTACAGCCTAAAACTACTCTTAACTACATTTCATTACTGTATTAATTTGTGACAATTTACTCCTTAACACTGCTATGATATCTTTGTTTTCAGATTCCAATGCTTGTGCCCGGGATCATTCATGTTGCAGAAACGCTAGTAACCTGTATATCTGAGCTGGGAATTTCAGACACGGTACGTGTATTTGTGGTCAAGGGTAAAGCAACAAAACCATTACTTACAGCAGTTATTAATATGCCTGTAGCAGAAGTCTTCATGGCATCCTAAATTACTGCTGTGAAAACTGTGATGTTAACTAGATGTTTTAATTACAAAAACTATTGAATAAGCATTTGCCTTTTATCAGAGATTATCATAAATTCAATATTATAGATAAAACCAAACTATCAAGTTACTTTTGTAAAATGTACGTATGTAGTAGACAGCAGTAGGATGAAGCATAATACTGGACCCAGAAATTTAAATAAACTTATTTCTAAATAAGATGATGATAATTTTATAGAAGTATATGCACAGAATTAATATATTCTTTACACTTCTCAATTTCTGAGTTTCAATTTCCTACAAATGAAAAACTAAAAGTTTTCTACTTTCTTACTCATATGCACTAAGGTAACAGACAAAAATGTCAAATATTAGCATATATTCTTTAACATGTACATCATATGAATAAAAATAATAATGTGAAAAATCTTATATTAGGTTATAACAAAACATCACAGACTAAACATATAATTGCAATAACATCAATTCAGTTTTCAAACATGAAATCATAATAAGCTTTAATGACTATTCACTTCTACATATTAACAAACTTAAATAAACTAATATACTTTTGACAACAGAACATGCTGTATTCACAAGTTTCAGTAGGCAGATAAGAACCATTTATAACAAATGGCAAGCACTATGAATTCAGGTCACTAAAATGGGTGATAGACTAACATTAATTATTCCTATATAATTCACAAAAGTGTAGTGACATGAGTGTGACCAAGTGCTTTACTGAAAGATTTATTCATAAGAAAACATTTTGGGCCTGCAATGTCCATGATTCATGGTAATAGCACAAAGTTCTAAGGCTCAGACAGTCCAATCAACACACACCTAATTTCATATATATACAGCAAATGTGTATACATAATATATATATATATTTATATACTGATATATATTGCTAACTTGCTTTTCCGTATTCTGCGCAACTCCTGAACGTAATCTGGCCAACATATTTTGTGTGTGTGACGTTATCTACATGTACTATCAGCATATATAGTCTCTAGGGTCAACATATTTATCAGATCTTTTTCTTCTAATTCTAAATGGTATTTTTAAGAACTACATTAGAAATATTTCCTAAAAAATATGTCTTACACGGTCAGGGTCTAGCAAAAAGCAAATTAAATTTTGTAGAATAAATTTGGTCTAAAAAAGTTTGTCATTGCCACACATGTGGTTAAGAGCTAATATCTCAAGAGATAAAAATATGTACATCAGGGATAAAGGCATTTCTTTCAGCCTTCATTAACTGCACCACACTGAATTCTAATTACACCAATCAGGTTAAGTAATCTTGAAATATGTTCAATGTATAAGTTGTTGAAATACAAATTACCTGATGGGTTACTAAGATGTCTTTTCATAATCTATTAGATGTCAAATATAAAAGACCATATATAAAAATGCTTAGAAGTAGTTAACACCCTCTGACTACAGATAAAAAAAAAAATGGTAACAGTTAACTAATTCTAACCATTTCTGTCGGGATTCTCATATCAACCTGTAAACGAGACACCCTGACCAGCTACCTGCAACTTGGAGCACTAATGTGTGCAAATCCACTTAGTAATATGTAACTCTCGTGAATAGCAACCAACCTCTGTCAGACCATCAACTCTGGCACTGAGGCTTGGAAGTTCATCATAAACCTTCAATAATCTGTGATGAATTACAAAAACATGACCAGGCATTCTACAACAGTCACAAACCTAACACAGGCACACTTACAAGCCAAAATACACACACTTATGGAGACCAGACATGCACCAGACAAAAACACAGAGCAATTGATATGACAACTTTAAGCCAAGTGCTGAGGAATGGTCCACTCTTTCTAAGAAAAGAGAGCAAGAAGAAAAAAGGGGGGGCTACATTCTATAAAATAAATCTTTAGCAACTTTTAGAAAAATTATCTTTCATGAGATGACCTTAGTTACCTCATTATCTCAAATTGCAAGTGTGGATTTTATGATGGCTATGCTACCCAGATATAAGGTAAGACACTAAGCAATATTCCCCATACTTAAATAAGAAATTATAGACTACTGCACTTTCAAATTACAAATATACATAACCTAATAGTGAATTATACACTTAATATTCACTTATGCTGTATATATTCAGAAAAATTCAAGGAGACATTAATAAAATACAATTAGGTATACTGTACTAGTTACATTTCAAATTACATTTAAGCGTAAGTTAAAAAATATTCACAAATTTCTTAAACTTAATAATGGCTTTACAAGATGATCAAGAGAAAAGTTGCAGAACGAAAGAAGTACATAAAGGTAACACTTGCAAATAAAATAAACGCACTGATCCAAAACAACAGCAGAAAATACTGACAGTATAAAAGCTATACAAAAAGATACAAGTAATTTATTTGCGCTCACAACACGCTGCAAGTCCCTCTTTCTAAAAATGTTCGGTCACTATCATACTACAGTATTATGTCTACCTCTATCTGTTTAAAGGTGACTGAATTTCCCTGTTCAATAAAAAACTGCTTTATCTAATCCAAATTCTTAAAATTTCATTTCTAGTTAATTACTTTTCATATACTGTAGTTAAACTTCAATTGTCAATCCATGAACCTGAATAAAACCACAAATTTATGAAAGCCTATGTTTTCTACTGATTAATCAATTTCAATCTACTGTTTATCAAATGTTGGACTAAATTTTACCTTTAGATACTACAGCAAGAACTGTCGATCCTTAAAATCTCTGGACGTCACCAATTCCAAAAGTTCTAAATAGGTATTCATCTGACCACTCAATTATGACCTAACGACCTCCAGACTTTGAGTGGGAAATTAGCCACTGAAGAGTTATATCAATGTTATCCTTCTCTTTACATGATATCGAATAGCAACAAATCTCTCGATCTTGAATGGCAGACAAATTCCTGGAAAGATAAAATTAGTCTGAATAAATTGGAAAATTGAAATCAGTGTTTACTTACAGTGCTTATGCAGCAGTAAATCAAAACTACAAAATCACTTTTTTTTTTTTTCGATACAAACCATTGTCTTTCCAGTCCATCAAATACATTATACAGTACTTAAAGCAGCCCAACTGAGAGTATACAAAAGGCAACACTTGTACTTCCATGGAGCTAAAGAATGACAATATGGGATTACGACCACACTTCATCACCTATGTAAAACAGTTTCAAGTGGCTAAATGCTTTGCACGATTGTCTCAGTTCAAATGTTCAAAGTTTAAGTATCTCTTGCCTTACAAAATTCTGATGCCTTCAACATGCATGCATTCTAGATACATGTCTGCACTGCTCCTACTGTTTTATGAGCTATACAACATCAAGAATTCCATCATGAAGAAATCACACAAATTCTCATATACTGCGCAACTTAATGACGTCATTCAATGAGGACACCTTAAAAATGATATCTGTTGAATATTTCTCTGGAAATACACTCCAACTTTACCTCAATATCCATATCACTGTACAAAACCTTTGGATTTTGTGTACACATTGATAACTGGATGTAACTGCTCATCATCACACATCATCTCCTAACTAAAATCAATGATAAAATTAATATTGTATGGAAATGTGCAGATTCTTTGTATTTATCATTAACATTATTATTATAGTATTATTTTGGGGTAGTTTACCTATAACAGTAATTAACATCAACAACTTGTTTACAGCTGGCCTGTAGGGTTTGTTGTTAATGCCTGCAATTCAGATTTCATCTGATAAACTGCATTCATTTAAAAATTCAGTTGCAGGATATCATGAGAAAGTGGTTTTTGGACAAAACTTCCTTGACTGTTTTCCCTCCAAACTTTGGCTTGTGCTGTAGCTGAAGTCAGGATATTAAAAAAATATGCTTGACTAACTGGTGACCAGCATTCCCTACACACACAGACTAAGTCATAGGTTATCCATTAAAAATCTGTGGGACAAATAAGTGACCTAAAATGAAATAAAATTACATGAATATGATGCTTTAAGATTGCAATAATCCAATGATTGGTTTGATCCATTTTAATTTGTTCCTTAAGTTTGCCAGTTATTAAAGAGATGGGTTAGAGATGTTAAATAATCCCAGAGATGGGTTATAGACGTTAAATAATCACCTAGAAAACACTGATTTAAACAACTATCATATGACTGGCCAAATATTTTTGTCTTTAATAGTAAAATCTAATTTACAACTAAATCTAAGATTCCGTCAATGTGAGATAATAGCTTTAAGAAAAAATGTTAAAGAGTCCAATGGTAAGTTATTGTGAAATTATCCAATGAAGGATATTACAAAGTACCACATGTAGAAGATTAAACGACAAGGGGGAATGGAGATGACATGGAGAATAGTACAGTATGTGATATTATCAGCTGGGCCCCTCTGGCACCAAAAGGTGGAGTATTTATATAATATATAAATTTCCATAATAAAATTTATCATTTGGATACTTACCTACTGTTAAAAATACTGTAGGTTATATCTCTGCGCCGGTAGGTGACTACTCATAAAACATAAGCAACAGCTCGCATGGCTGACCCGGATGACTGTCTAGTATACCTGCTCTACATCAGGTGTGTTACAAATATTTTTGCTCATCAGAATTCTCCTCAAGAGCCCACTAAATTGCAGGGAGGTTGGGCAGGCTCTACTTTAACAGTAAGTATCCAAATAATAAATTTCGTTATAACAATGCATATTATTTTGGATGAATCTTAACTACTGTTAAAGATAGCCGATTCCCACATTGAGAAGAGGATGGTGGGTAGTGCAGCTTGACAAAATCTGCTTGGCCCATCGAGCTAAAGTTTCTTGCATGAAACCCACAACACCCTTGCCTGATCTTGAGTCCTTTCTGGATCTTACTGCTGCCAGAAGTTGGATTCCATTCAGGGAGCAAGGCTCTAATGTGTGAGCAGCAAAGAGCAGCCTTGCTGAGAAACCACATCAATTCAGCCAGAATGAACTAGAAGCAGTACAATGGGAACCCTCGGGACCCTTCTGCCTGGGTCTGAAAGCCCCAAAAACAACTGCCAACTAAAATGAAACACCTTTAAGATATAAAGATAAGCTCCTACACAATATTGTACCTTCATACTCCCCAAAATATCAAAACCCAGGATTTAAAACAAAGAGCCTAAAAGATTGATCTTTCTTTGATTCAGGAAAACTAAGATTGTTACCATTTTCAGGCACAATTCTGTGTACTTTGAGGTTGCGTGCAGCAAAACCAAACTGCACTTCGATTGCGCTGCATTAATCACATCCTCAAGTGACAAATTTGTCATAAAACTAAATGAAGTAGCAACTACTTTGACACTGTAAATGTTTACCTTTAATACAGGTAAAAGGTATGTAAGTAGTTTCCCATGTGCTAACCTGATCAATATGTCAAAGAGAACATTGCATCTTTTGACAAAGACATTCTAGGTTTGCTAAAAGCACAAAACAACCCAGTTAAATACATTTTAATACACCTAACATGACAGAAGTGTTTCCTCTTCCTTCCCCACCAAAGAAGTTAAATTCGGAAATCTTACAGCTCTCAGAAAAAACAGCCTTAACATTATTCCCAGCTCTAACAAAAAAAAAAAAGATAAAATAGCATTCCCTATAAAAAAGCCTTATAGGAGAATGTTTGCAATAAACTTACTCTTTTAACCCTTAAGGGACAGACTGCTCCTCAGTGTGAAGTAAAACAGGTTTGGGGAGGTGGACAGATTGAGCTTCAGTGTGAAGCAGAATTACGCACCACTGTTATGGTAATAATGATTTGAAACAAAGGTGCCAATACTTCTATATGCTATAACTTCACTAATGGCAACTTTTATACAGACGTGAGAGTTAGGCCAGTATCAGTAATGGTTGAGACTTCAAGGGGGAAAGTACTGCATCTCTCTCTCTCACGAGTCTTTTTGTAAATTTGCTTGTAAATATACAAAGGGGTTGCTGTTGTTTTTTGTTTTTGTCTTTTACGATAGTATGTCAGTTGTAAATGTAATTCTACAAATAAATTGCAAAGAAATATTAGAAAAAGCATGTAAAAGTAAAAAAAAATTATTGAATCTTCCTTCTCGTAAATTTACGTGAATATTTTACAACAAATATGCCAAAAATTTGTTACTGCTTTTATTTCTTATCTGTTTTGATTTTGTGTGAGCAGTAATAATAATTTTACAAAATACAATAAATTTATTTATTAGAAAAAACATATATAAGTGGGTAAAATTTACGATTGTCTTGTAAATGAGGCCCCACAAGGGGTTGTAAACAGCCATTTTCAATTTCTCGTGGAAGGTAGGGAAATTTTTTTAGAATTTTTTTATTCATACAGCGTGAATGTACGTGGCATTCTCTTCATTGATATGATTTTTTTATGCCGTCCCATTGATAAAGGGTTAACTGCCAACAGCACTAACAAAATGACATTTTTATGGTAAAAAAAAGTTTTATGTATACTTAGCATTAATTACATAGCTATAGTTTCCACTTGCACAGCAACTAAAATTTTGAAATTCGCGGGTTGCGCTATTTGTTTTGGGTAGGTGACTTGCCCTGCCCACTTTCGGGGAAAGAGATGAACAACTTAGCAAAGAGCTTCAATTTGAGACGTTGTAAAGAACAGCAACCCCAGAGTACCTGAGGGTTGTTTATCTTAACAAGCTAATATTTGGGGTGGCTGATGTTAACAAGCTCATTCTGATACTGGCAGTGCATGTTTGTTGTCGGCCAAATGGAATGTCCCTTCGCCGTGTTCAGTACTGGGGGGTGGCTGATGTTAACAAGTTCATTCTGAGGATAGCCAATCTTTACATGGATACTCTGGGGTTGCGGATCTTTACAACGTCCTCAATTTGTTTATGCCCTTGTGTCCATGCGAGGGGAGGAGAGAGGGCTCCGATCATGTAATTATTTACTAAGTATATACAGTATAAAACTTTATTTTACCAAAAAATGTCATTTTTATATAAGTAACTTACCAATTAATTACATAGCTGATTTCCACATTGATAGGAGGTGGGATGCATGGACAAATCAACCCCAAAACATTAATAATGGTAATGAATTTGAGAACAGAAAAAGTTGCTAGCACTGATACAATGCTTGTTGTTTCCTTACCTGATGAGAGAGCTGCTGCAGGAAGATACTACCTCTGGCTGGTGCCCATCTCATCATATAGTGGCATGGCGATACAGCTGTGGAGCGCCTACTATTTCGGTGGGAACTTTGCAGCAAAGGACGATTCCAATAGCTAACAAAGCACATAAAATTGCCCCTGCCCTGGATGCAGTACCACAAGAGACAACTATAAAAAAGACACTGTCACCTATACCAAATAAATAAAACCACCTCCCAACCAATAAAGAACTGATGGGTACTCCAGGTACATAGTACCCCTGGCTCCCCTAAAAACTGAACACCCTATAAAAAGGTGAAGAGAGAAAAGGATGGAAGGGATGCTTCCTACACTTCTTCCCCCAACACCATGCCAGCCGCTGAAAAAGGACCCAAGGTGCTGCAATTATTATACATTGTTTCTACTTTGCGCAAATAATGGAAAGCGAAAACTGACTTGGATTTCCAAAAAGTCAACTGCAAAATGGATGAGAGAGATAAGTTATGTCTGAACGCCAACGAAGTGGCAACATATCTTACTTCGTGAGCTTTAACTCTAAACGAGGGTCAAACATCATCTCCAATTAGGGAATGTGCTTCCAAGATAATGTCTCTGAGGAAGAAAGCCAGGGCATTCTTAGACAGCGGACGAGATGGATTCTTGACTGAACACCATAGATCATTTGAAAGTCCACGTATACCCTCTGTTCTGTGTAATACTTAAGTGCCCTCACAGGACACAGAGTTCTTTCTTCTTCTTCTAGGCCCAATATTTCTGTCAAATTTTTAATGATAAAGGAATGAGGCCAGGATTTTGACGGGGTCTCGTTTTTGGCTAAAAACCGCCAGGTAAATAAACAAACTGCATTCCCTTGGGAGAAGCCAACTCTCTTATCCAATGCATGAATCTCATTAACACATTTCGCTGTCACTAAGGCTACTAGAAAAAGCATTTTTCTAGCAAGGTCCCTTAATGAAATTGAATGAAGGGGCTCAAAACGAGGACCAGACAGCCATCTGAGAACAGTAAGTTCCAGGGGACCACCCCTACCTCCTTCTGTTTGGCGGTGTCAAAGAACTTTATGGGGTCCAACATATCTTGGTTCAAGGAAAGAGCTACTCCCCTATGTTGGAAGACAAGAGCGTAACATGGCCCTATTACCTCTAATAGTAGAAGTGGGCAGACTTCTAGATGTTCTTAGAATAGCAGAAAATCGACTACTTCTGCTATAGAGGTCTGAGAAGACGAGATATTGTATTTTCTGCACCAAGAACAAAAGATTGTCCACTTGGCTTGGTACTTTGTCGGATGATTGGCGTCTACACTTGGCAATAGACTTCGCAGCTGATCTTGAAAAGCCCTTCTTTCTAAGGAGCTTCCTGAGAGTCTGCAACCTGTTAGGCCAGAGTGGACAACCTTTGACTGAACCGCCTGAAGTGAGGTTGTCTGAGTAGATCTGACCTTTGATGCAGTAGCCTGGGAAAATCCACTAGAAGGTCGAGGAGGTCTGGGAACCACTCCTTCCATGGCCAGAACAGAGCTATTAAAATCATAGACATGTTTTGATGGGACTGAAATTTGTTTATGACCTGCCTCACCAGGCTGAACGGTGGGAAGGCATAGGGGTATTTGTTCAACCAGTCCTGCAGCATGGCATCTGTCACCCATGCTAGAGGATCCGGGACTGGTGAACAGAACAATGGGAGCCGATGGTTTCTGGGGGTTGCAAAAGATCCCTGATTGGTTCCCCCAGTTTCCACAGAACTAAGCAGACCAGAGGATCTAGGGTCCACTCTGTGGGGAGAACCTGCTTCTGATGGCTCAACTCATCCGCCAAAACATTTAACTTTCCTTGAATGAATCGTGTCAGAGTTCTGGTCCACCCAGAGGAGGTCTCTCGCTGCTTCATATGTTCATATGGGGAAAAGGAGTGAGTTCCCCCTTGCTTTTTGATATAAGACAGGGCAGTAGTGTTGTCTGAGTAGACTGCCACTGTCTTGTTGAACACCTCCGACACGAAGAATTGAAGTCCTAAGTGTACAGTATTGTTTTCAATTCTTGACATTGATATGCCAATTTTTCTGCTTCTGGGACCATGTCCCAGACACTTCCTTGCTCCCCAGAAGAGCTCCCCAACCTAGAACCAATGCATCTGAGTATAAGTCTAGGTTGGGGTTCAAAGGGAGAAGGGACTTTCCCTCGACAACTTGCTTTCAGAATTCCACCACAGCAAGTGAGAAGAAACTTGGAAAAGTAGCAAGGAGATACCTTAATAAGGACGCATAAGCCAAAGTAGGATAAGTCTGCTGGAGGTTGAGGAGCTGACTGAGCCTTCTTGAGTAGGGCCAAAATACTGTCAAGCTTGCGCTGAATAGGATCCAAGGACAAATCGGCAGCTGCTGGCCCCTGAGAACTAGAGGCAGAAGCCTGAAGGAGAGGAGCCAGCTGTGTGGGTGAAGGCAGAGGAGCTGGACTGCTTGAGCTACAGAAGAAGGAGATGGTGCCAAGTGCCTGAAGGCTGGAACTGGATGATGGGCCAAAACTGGGCGTTCGGGTGCCAATGGGTGCTTGGTAGCTACTGGGCGCTCCGAGGAGCTCGGAGGATAACGGGCGCTTGAATGCTAATGAGCACTTGGAGACTCTTGGGCACTACTGGGTGCTTGTGCGGTAACAGACTCGGATGCTAAGGAGTGCTCAGAGACTCTAGAAGGCATGGACGCTAATGGACACTCAAGAACTACTGGATGCTCTGACTCCAAGAAAAACTCAGGAACTGCTGGGTGCTAGAGTGCTCAAGAGAAAAAGACTAATGTTCATGACGAAGAGGAGCGCTTATGAGAAGAACGTTTGCGAGCTGAACTCTGGCTCTCTATAATGGGGTGCTCCGAAGAAAAACACTGGGCTGCCCCAGTGACTACAGGACGGATGATGGCTACCAATAGGTTCTTTGAACCTTTTACATGGCACTAAAGGAATGTATCACATCCACTGCATGCCTTTTCAATGAAAGTGACTCGTCTGTAAAGTGCCATTGGCCCTGGGACTAGAATCCTCTGAACTTGAAGAGACACGATGCACATCCTTAGAGACACCTTTCCAGTGGCTCTCTGTCACACCCTGGGAATTGGCAACAGCTTCAACCGAGGGGGCAACTACCCATGGGCAGACCCCACCAACCTCCCTTAGGCTACCAGTTTGACTTCCCCCATGTTTGGGGGAGTATACCATTGACCTTTGCCTATGCCTAAGGGAATCGGTGGGACAAGTAGCCACCTCCTCCACCAACACTTCACTAGCACTATTCGCACTAACTTTTTCCATTATGGCTTTCACTGAGAACCTTGATTGGCCCAAGGTCTCTGCAATTAACTTGAATTTGTCAACCTTCGACTTGTGGCTGGCAATGGGGTTGGGTTCCGAAGCGTAGGAGCCAGGTAAAGGAGAGGGCGGAACAATCTGAGGACTGGGAACAGGAGTCACAGTTATGGGATCAGAAACAGGAATATTAATTGGCAATAGGCTGAGAAGATTCTGGGCTAACTAAAGACTTAATATTTTCAGCCCTAGCAGTCGCTTACCCTTCTTTGTTCATAGCCAATTTATTAAAGAATGACTTTAAAATCTTCCACTTTTTGTCATCCCAATCCATACACTCCTGACATCTTAAATCTACTGGGCACACCTGCCCCCTACAATTAGTGCACAGTGTATGTGAATCATAGGTTTCCTCAGTCAGTCAAGTACTGCAGCCTTTGCTGCAATACCTAATGGTAATTGAACTTGAGTCAGATATTGTGAAGAAAACAAGTCGACTAAAAAGGTGAAGATCAGAAAAAATGTTGTAAATTGTGAATTATCCGTCAAAAATGATCTCATAAAAGAAACCTAACACTATCTAAATGTGGCGAAAGACTACCAAATACAAGAATACTTCACCAATTGGGCGAAATGAACAATCGGAAAAGCAACGAATTCCAAAATAAAGCTGCTGCTAACAACTGGGGTACAGCCATCAACCGGCAGAAACAAATTGAAGCTCTTTGCTTAGTTGTTCGTCTCTTTCCCCATAAGTGGGTGGGGCAAGTCACCTACCCAAAACAAATAGCGCAACCAGCGAATTTCAAAATTTTAGCTGCTGTGCAAGAGGAAACTATAGGTATGTAATTACTTGGTAAGTTACTTATATAAAAAAGTGCTTTACTGTATAGCAAATACTTCAAAAGAAATGATTCCAGAGGCTCCAAATGATCTGCTGGTAGAATTTAGAAATACAGTGTATGTCTAAATTCCAGAGGAGAGTAATCCTGAGTTTTATGGGCTTCAATCTCAACTGATCTCAACACCTTAAGATGCTGATCATCAGCAAGATCCAATTGCACATGACGCAACACCGGGTAAAGAATAGGAGTATAACCTCAAAAGTAGACAGCATAAACTCTTACTTTAAGAAAGCAAAGAAACTTATAATCTAAAGGGGTAAAGGTGCTGAAAATTCTGCTAGAACAGCTCCTGGAGCAATAAACAAACTGCTGCTCTTCTGATGCAAGGCAAAGGTTGTTTCTCCACTTAAGGATAAAATCCGAGATATCTTAGAAAACCCCCTTGTTGAAAGAAGACAGTTGAGCGTCTCCAAGCAGTTAAGGGTGGGATGCTGAAGTTGTGAAGCCACATGGAATTCAGTAGTTTGCATCAATTTTTCCTTAATAAATGAATACAAGACAGATCTATTTAGAGCTAGAAAGTCTGATAATAATTCTCTCTATATGTGTCTGAATGGGGCCAAACTTGAAGAAATGCATCCACCAATCAAGCCTGAGGGCCCTGAAAGGAGTAGTAGTAGTAAAATGGTCATTCCTGTTCATTTGCGTGCTGTTAAGTCCACATTTGAGTGCTCCCACAACTCCACAGCAACTAATGCACTCACAGATGTAATGACCACTCCATAGGCAAAACTTGTCCTTCCTGAATTCTCAATCGCCAAAACCATTGTCCTTCCCCACAATGAACTAGAGAACCAATTCTGTGTGTTCATTTTTTGCCCAAAGAAGCAGTCTTTCCACTATGGCTTAGTTTCTAACCAGGGGTTTGTAGAAACTCTTCCATACAGCCAAGAGTTTGAGCTCTTACAGATAAACCCGCCAGGTATTTTCGATGATCTTTCCACCACCCTAACATCTCTAAGGTTTACCAGCTGTAGTGTTGACCAGTCTATGACGTATAGTAAGTCAGTGTCCCAAATCTTGTCAAAACTCTTCATTTTGTGTTACGAGACACAAGGAAAAAAAAACAAAACCTGGATGTCGACTTAAAAATAAAACTTGTTACTTGCAGTCTTGGTGCCACTCCTACAGAACCTGGTAACAAGGATTGTCCTGGATTTACTTAAAAGTTTAATGAACTTTTCCTACAGGTTGCAATTCTGTTAAGCTGAGACCACATTGTAACTCTGCCTGATTATTCTAACGAATTCTCCAGTGAGGTCATGTGTCCTAACAAAGAAAGCCATTAACACATAGGAAGCTTCCTTAAGGGCTAAAACTGTTTGAGAAAAAGCAAGTGGTGTCTAATTATCTTCAGACAGAGAAGCCTGCAAGTCTACCTTCGCCCCCAGATAAAGAATCGACTCAGGAGTTAAGGAAGTCTACTAAAAATCATAAAGCAGAGACACTGAACCAGACGAAGCAACAGATCCTTGGTCTTCGGAATACCACCAATATAGTTGACCAACTTGAACCAGTCAATTCAGCAGGAAAGAATTCTTGCTCATAAATGACACCATCATACCCCTATGGGCAACAAATTCCTTATGAATACTTGAGGTGCTGTACGGTACTTGAACTGAATCAAAGCGCCTTGAACAGGAATACCTTCCTTGTAAATACACACAGAAGGAACAAGCACGACCAAGGATCTACTAGTATGAGGAAAATGCCTGCATGTCCACCAATCATCTAATTTTTGTTCTGGAAAGTCACTGAAACCATCCTGGAAAAAACCATGAAGTATAGGGACAGCTGAATAGAGTTCAATCTCGATACATCAAACACTGGGCACTAATCTCCTATGGGGACAGCTGAATAGAGTTCAGTCTCGATACATTCAGCACTGGACACCAATCTCCAGTTGCTTATGGCACTAAGAAAAAGTCAGAAGTAAAATCCAGGTGAATTACCGATACTTTCTTCTAGATAAGATGCGAAGAAAAGGCTACGAGAGATGACACCAGTGGAGGGGAAACCAGAAAGGAATCATAACTCCTCTTCAGTACCTCCAATTCCTAAAGTTCTGTTCTTAAGTCTCTACACACATGTCAAAAGATCTCCAATTGGTCTCCTTCCAGAACCTGAGGGCTGAACAGATCCACAAAAGGTATAAAAACTTAAAAGAAGGGCCTGAAGGAAGAGAAGAGGAAGGCCTTTCCACCCCTACCTGAGAGGTTAACTAAGAAATTCTTTATTATTCTGTAACAATATAATCTCCCTTATCACCCTCAAAAGAGTCTAGCTTAGAAGGCAACCCAGAGGAGAAACCAAACAGCTGCCATCTCCTGTTCAGGAGAAACCTTTGACAACAGACAGAAGCATAACTTATCTTAATTCTTAAAAGCTGAGTTAGTATAAGCATGAGAACATCCACCTGCAGCATCAGAAATGGTTGACCATGCAAGTTGAAAACTCTTTCATGCCATCTGCAGCATCAGAAATGGTTGACCATTCAAGTTGAAAACTCTAAGCCTCTTCCCCTTAAAATTCTGCAGCCGCCACAAACACTCTCTCTCTCTAAACTGGCATCCCAAATCTTAAACTGGTGCCACAAACTCTCTAAGTTGGTGCAAAGAAGAGGTGATCATACTGAGCAAAAGTTTAGTAAAAGATAAAGCTTCAACAATCTAAACAGAGATCTGGACATTAACTTTCTCATGAGTACATCTCTTCAAAGGAACAAGAGGGGCAAAGAAAACCGAATCTCTGACTGAAGACAGTTTAAGCGGCAGTAAAGGGTCTCTATCATAAGAGGCAGCTCTCTGCAACTTCCAAAAACTAGGATGACAAGAGCATACTTAAAAGCAGCTTGTGCCAGAGTACAAGAAAACATCAAAGCGCTCTAATTGAAGGAGAAAGCTTGGGTTACTTCAAATACTTGATGGGCATTGAAATATCCAAAGATAACAGAGACCTATTCTATACAGAGCTCCTTTACTCCACTCAATGAGGTTAAAGCAAAGTGCAACAATCCAAACACCAAAATACTGGAGACTCCTCCAATTAAAACTTCTTTTGCCAACGGAGTTTGAGGTGAAAAAGCAGCTGACTACCCGCAGTCTGAAGCAGTTCGCCTGAGTCAACACAAGGCAGCTGAGCAAAAGAAAACGAAACGCCACCAGGTGCCAAAACAAAAGAGGAGCAACAGTGGCAACTGATGCCCCCGCCTCATCCAAAAGGAATTCAACAGACTTGAAAGCATTCCCAGATGACACATTAGAAAGCAAAGCAGATTGAATAACATCTAGCCTGGAAACAACAGAAGATACTGTGACCACGGTAGGATTGGAAAGAGAAACATTAATAGAGAAAGACGGAAGAGAATTGCCAAAAGCCAAAGAAACAGCATGTATGGGACAAACAGAGGCATTTCAAGGAGAAAGAGGAATAGCAGACAAGGATTTAGAATGAAAAGTAGATGTAGAAAAGACTGGTTTAACAACTGACTAAGTACAACTTACTACAGGCACGTTATTGTTAATAACAATATATATACCTATTTAACTAGTCCTGTCAGTGCTAACAACTTCATTACTAGTTGGAAATGATGGTAGAAGTCGAATACAGTGCAAAGATTTATGTTTACCAAAACGATCTTGCGGCTACTGCATTAATGAGACTCAAAAGCATGAAAAACAAGCAGGTGACGCGGTGCACAGAACCATATCTTCCCAAGTACCGATTTGGTTCCATGGCAGCAGACTCTCCCAACTGCTGCATGGCAGTCCCAGGCTCGGGCTACAGGTGGGGAGAGGCACCGACACCTTACCTCTTACAGGGGAACGCAAAAAAGAACACACACTATGGGGGAACCCGAAACGGTTCCCAAACAAATTTAGAAAAACATTTTGCTGACTGAAATAAGGTCTACATCCTTCTCATTGCGCATTTCCTGAACTGAAAGGGGAACTAAAGAGGGAGTCTCATCACTATCTAAAGCACTAGCAGAGTAAAAAAACCATAGACTGAGTGAGGATAACTACAGACAAAGGACCTGGAGAGAGGGAGACATCAGGTTTATGACCTAACCTAAGCATTTGCTTTTGCACTCTATCTGCTTCCCTTCTCTTCTTATATCTAATGAACTTGAGCAAAAGTCCTTCAAAAATCCCAACATACCTGACATCTACTCTCAAGATCACACTTTATACCTTTGCAGTTGGCACAAACAATGTTTCTACCTCAAAATTCAACCTGCTAACAAAGAAATCATTCCTACAGAACCTGACATTCTTAGCCTTGATTCAAGTGGAAGGCATCCTAGGAAAAATAAACGTACAGTACCATAAAAGCAGCAAACAGCCAAAACCATGAAATACCAATGAGCACCTATACACAGTTATCCAGGCCAGCCAAGTGGTCTTTTCCTTTCGTCTGAATGCCGAGTTATCTACTGGTGCAGAGATATAAGCTATCTTTAACAGGAGATAAGATTCATTTCAAAATAAGAAAGTATATTTAAAAGACATCAGTGGCAGACTTATATTTTCCCTGAAAATATATTCTGACAAAACTTTCTTGACTGATCGTAAGTTATCCGGCAGCTGTATGAAGAATGGATAGTGTGCATGAGTATGGGTAACCCACCCACATCCATCTCCACCATGTTACCCACCTCATTATCTCAGTCTACAGCTGTTCCAGTGTGTGCTGCAGGATACTCCATATATGAAGATGTAAAGTTTGTATCCCCATAGAAACAAAATTTGTCTTTACCATAAGTAAAGTTATAGCTAGATGAATACTTGGCATGTTTTACAGAAATAATTTAAATTCATGCTCCTACAGTCAACCTTGATAATTACAAACTTAAAATACAGTACTTACATTCTTTCAATTAGACCCTTTTCATCAAGTGCATTCGGCAAGTCCCTCTTGTTACCTAAAACTAAAACTGGAATACCAGCTAGCTGTGGTTTATCTAACAAATTGTGAAGCTCATTCCGTGATGCCTCTATCTTTTCTGGATCAGCTGCATCAACCATATATCTGCAAAAGAATTTCTTAAATTACTCCTTAGAAGCCAATATACACTATCTCTTATTCATATTAGTCATTCAAGTTTTTCAGGAAGGAAAAGAAATCAATGACCAACCTTCCTAAATAAAAGAACCAATTAGGCATATAAGAAAAGGCAAATGTATTTGGGTCATCATTTATAGCAAAAACAAATGGCAGCCTCTGGGTCATCATCTATAGCAAAAACAAATGACAGCCTCAAGTGTTATAGAAATGACTAGTTTTATTCTGAACTCTCTACTATAAAGAGAATTTTACATACAGTAACTATTTTTACTCTTATGGTTACAACAAAAAGCTGGTGTTTAATTTCATTGTATAAACTACACATCAGTCTAAGCATATTTAAAAACTACAAATAACAAACCCTGAAATATATTAAGAAAGCACACAATTATGAATTCAAGGTATAAAAAAAATATTCTTTATTCAAATATTTTAGTCTATTTTTTCAACTTCTCTCCTACTTTATCCTTTAACACCTTACAAAAAAATAAGAATTGCACCTTCTGAAAAATACACTAAAGCAGACCAATTCTTTATATACTGACAGGATCTTGCAGACCAAAAACTAACTTACCTAAAACATTTTAATGTCAATACTAAAAAAATCCCAAATAAAAATTATAGCTAAAGTCAAAAGGTTATTTTTATTCCTTCCAAGCTACCTAGAAAAATGACATTTTTATGATAAAATAAAGTTTTATATATACTTACCATGTAATTACATAGCTATTGGTTCCCTAACCTACTGCAGCTTAGAAATTCAAAATTCGCGCGGTAGCGCTGTTATCGCTAATGTGTAGGTGACAACGTCCAGCCACCATTCGGGACCCAAGAAAACAAACCAGCGGACAGCTCAATTCGTTTTATGCTCTTATGTTCATGCAAAGGGAGGAGGGCGGCCTCCGATCATGCAATTACTTGGTAAGTATATAAAAAACTTTATTTTATCATAAAAATGTCATTTTTATAGAAGTAACTTACCAAGTAATTACACAGCTGATTCCACATTGTAAGGAGGTGGGAAAGAGCATGGACATATTCTACTCCAAAACATTAAGTAAGTAATGACTTTAAACTAGAAAGGTTGATAACATTGAATAAATGTTTGTTGTTTCCTTACCTGTTGAGAAAGCTGCTGCAGGAAGGTACTGCCTCTGGTCAGCGCTTCTCTAAACTTGTAGTGGGCGTGGCAGTACAGCCAAGGGTCGCCACTACATTAGTGGGAAACTTTGCAGCGGAGGAAGTACACCGTATGCTAACAAAGTTTTAAAAGATGCCCTTGCCCTGGGCAAAGACCAGAATACAAATGAAAACAGTGTCACCTACACCATCGAATAAAACCAAAAAACCCAACCATTATCAAAGATAAAGTACGAACTGGTGGGTACTCCAGGTACAGTGTACCCCCAGGCTTTCCAGCGACTCAAAACCTTAAGTCAAGGCGAGTGGATAGCAAAGGAAGAGATATATTCCTCATGCTTCCTCTCCCAGCACCATGCCAGCCACAGATAAAGGTCCTAAAGTGCTACAATTTTCAAATACAGTTTCTATGTCCTTGAGGTAGTGTGAGGCAAATATGGACTTGCATCTCCAGAACGTCGACTGTAGGACTGAAGAAAGAGACAAGTTGTGTTTGAAAGCGAGGGAAATTGCTACTGCCCTAATTTCGTGAGCCTTAACCTTAAGTAGAGGAAAGGCTTCTTCCTGGATCTGAGAGTGGGCTTCTAATATTATTTCTCTCAGAAAAAAGGATATGGCATTTCTGGAGAGCAGGCAAACTGGGTTTTTAACAGAGCACCAGAGGTTGCTCGAAGGTCCTCTAATCTTTTCCATCCTTTGAAGATAGTACCAGAGGGACCTCACTGGGCAGAAGAGTCTTTCTTCTTCCTCAGGTCCTAAGATATCCATAAGGTTCTTGATGACAAAGGACCTAGGCCAGGGTTTAGAAGGGTCCTCATTCTTTGCGAGGAAACCAAGAGAAAGAGAGCAGACTGTGTCCGTTTGTGCAAAGCCTATTCTCTTGTCTATTGCTTGTAACTCGCTAATACTTTTGGCAGTAGTGAGAGCCGTTAAAAAGAGTCTTTTTTGTGAGATTCCTGAGGAAAACAGAACGAAGAGGTTCGAATTGAGGACCTGAGAGCCACTTCAGTACAACGTCTAAGTTCCAAGAGACGTTGGAAGAACATCTTTCTTGGACGTATTGAAGGATTTGATTACGTCGGTGATATCTGGATTAGAGGAAAGGTCATTCCTCTGTGCTTAAAAACTGAGCTGATCATCGACCTATACCCTTTGATGGTAGAGGTCGATAGCTTCCTGATGGACGTTAGGAATATCAAAAAGTTGGCTATTTGGCTTATAGATGTCTCAGAAGAAGAGACGTAATGGCGGCTTCACCACCTCCTGAAGACTGTCCATTTTGATCGGTAGAGCTTTGTAAAGAAGCTCGTCTGCATTTTGCAACTGCCTCTGCAGCTTGTCTCGAAAACCCTTTTGCATTGACAAGGAGCTTGACAGTCTGAAGCCTGTCAGGGCCAGAGCGGATAATCCTTGGTGGAATCTGAGAAAGTGGGGTTGTCTGGGCAGAGACCATTTTTGTGGAAGAAGTCTTGGGTAGTCTACCAGGAGTTGAATCAAGTTTGGAAACCATTCCTTGTTCAGCCAAAATGGGGATACAAGGGTCATGGAGGTGTTCTGATGTGTTGACAGCTTGTTAATTACTTCCCTGATCATTCCTAAAGGAGGGAAGGTATACTCATCTAAGTTTGTCCAATCCAAAAGCATGGCATCTGTACTCCATGCTTGAGGATCCGGAACCGGAGAGCAAAAGAGGGGAAGACGGTGGTTTCTCAACGTCGCGAAAAGATCCACTGTGGGTTTGCCCAACAATTTCCAAAGGTTGTCACAGACTACTGGATTTAAGGTCCACTCGGTTGGAAGGACCTGCTTGAGGTGGCTTAATTTGTCCGCAATCACGTTCATCCTCCCTTGAATGAACCGGGTGACAAGAGAGACTTGGTTCTCTTCCTCCCACAGAAGGAGATCCTTCGTCGTCTCGTACAGGGAGAAGGAATGAGTGCCCCCGTTTGCGAATATATGCAAGAGCTGTGGTGTTGTCCACGTGTACTACAATCTTCTTGCCGCAGACCAGATCCGAGAAGTATTGAAGGCCCAGTTGAATTGCTCTCAGTTCCTTTATCTTGATGTGAGCATTCTGCTGTACTGTAGTCCATGTTCCGGAGACTTCCCGACCTTCCAGAAGCGCGCCCCAGCCTACGTCAGAGGCATCTGAATAAAATTGCAGGTCTGGATGCACAAAGTCTTTCTCCGCACGACCACCACTGGAGATCCTCTTTGATTTCCAACGTAACTGGGAAGATGAAAGAGTCTGGTTGGGTTTTTCTGCACCAATTCGCTTTGAGGAAAAACTGAAGGGGTCTCATGTGCAGTCTGCCTAGATTTACAAACTGCTCTATTGAAGCAAGGGTCCCCAGAAGACTCATCCACTGCACTGCCAAGCAGGAAGGAAGAGCAAGGAACTGACTGACAGTCTGAAGGCAGTTCTCGATTCTTTTGGGCGACAGAAAAGCCCCTAAAGTCTGAGAGTTCAGTATCATCCCTAAATAGGGAATCTCCTGAGACGGAATCAGAAGGGATTTCTTTTTGTTTATGAGGATGCCTAACTCCTATGTCAGGTGAAGAGTTCTTCTCAAGTCCTCCGTGCACTTTTCCTTTGACGACGAGCGGAGAAGCCAATCGTCTAGATATAAGTTGATGTTGATTCCCAGAAGGTGAAGCCAATTCCCCAGAGGAGCAAGGATTCACGTGAAAACTTGAGGAGCCGTCGATAAGCCGAAGCATAGGGCCCGGAACTGTAGTATCCTGTCCTGAAAAATGAAGCGTAGAAATTTCCGTGAGTCTGGATGAACAGGGATGTGAAAATATGCATCCTGCATATCCAGGGTGACCATCCAGTCCCCCTGTTGTACTGAGGACATTACAGATGAATGGTCTCCATGTGAAACTCCGTCTTCAGTAAGAACACATTCAAAGCACTTACATCCAGAACGGGGCCTCCAGCGCCACCGAGGCCTTCGGAACCACAAAAAGGCAATTGTAGAAACCTTCTGAGTGGGGCTCTAGCACTTCTTCCACTACTCCTTTGGAAAGAAGGAGTTCGACTTCTTGAAAGAGGGCCAAAAACTTCGTGGAACCTTTTGAGTATGCTGTCAAGGCAATTGGAGATGTAATTAAAGGATGAGTCTTTACAAAAGGAATGGAACAGCCGTCCTTGAGAACCTCGATCACCCAGGGGTCTGCTCCTCTGTTCTTCCATTCCTTCCAGAAAAGTACAAGTCTGGCTCCTACCTGGGCACGGAGGACTAACTTCTCACTTCTTGAGGCTGGATTTGAAAGAAGACCTCGTAATGGACTTTGTAGGAGGTCGGAAGTTTGATCTAGGTTGAGGCTGGGTCATAGCTCTCCCTCCACAAAAGGGTTGAGACTGAAGAGGGGAGAATGATCTAGATGAGGAAGGCACAGGCTCCTTAGGACATCTAGTGGACTGAGTCAACAAGTCAGAGGTGGACTTGCTCTGTAACTCTAAAAGATTATCTTTCACTATGTGTTGAGGAAAGAGGTGAGACTTGTCTAAGGCAGCAAAATGTAGAGCTGACTTCTGAGTCGGCGAGACTCGTTTTGAGGCGAACGAACATCAGAGCTCCATCTTCTCAAGGACACCCATAGGAAAAAGGAAGGCAAGTTCTCAAGAGCCATCTGTAACTGCTGTCTGAGCATGAAATAACTCCTAGCCAATCGGAGGCAAGATCTTCAGCTAAATCCGGGCAGTCTTCAAACTTACTCCCTAGCGCCCCGATGGCCCAATCTAGGAAACTAAATATCTCAAACACCTTAAAAATATTCTTGATATGGTGGTCTAGTTTGGCTGAGTAAAACGTTATCTCGGCCGGCAATAAAGCCTTTCTACGGGATGAATCCACCAGACCAGAGAAGTCCTGAGTCAACGGGCGCTCATCAGCAGAGGTCTGACGCGCGAGTAGGCGGGCGCTTGGCGCTTGAAAGATGGGCGTTTAGAATGCTTATAGTGCTCAGGACTGTCTTCAAAGAAATAAACGAAGATGAGCAGGAGTATCAGGCTGGACTTGAAAACTGCAGGAAGGTTGAGGGCTAGTCTCTCTGTACCTCTTGACAGCCAGGGGAGAAGAATCGCTAATATTCACATGTCTCTTGAGTGGGCGTGAAGAAGAAAAGAAGAGTAGCGATATGGCTTCTTGTGCACACTGGAAGATTCCAAATCAGAAACTCAATGCACAGGAACACCTTTCCAATGGCGTTTAGTCAAAGCCTGAGAGCGCACGGCAGGCTCGACAGAGGGGGTGACTGCCCGTGGGCAAACCCCACCAGCCTCCCTTAGACCTCCGGCATGTCTTCTCCCCGGTGCAGGGGAGCGGGACAGTGACCTTTGTCTAGGAGCACTGGTGGGACGGACAGCCACCTCCTCAATATTCACAGCACTATCACTTCTCACTGCACTGTCAACACTTACATTTTTTTCCATTAGAGATTTAATAGCTGACCCCATTTCCATAATGGTACTAGAAAATACAGTAAATGTCTGATCAAACCTACATTCGAGGTTGGCAATGGCACTAAGAGTGGAATCATGGAAACCTGGAACAGGAGCAGATGGTAAAGTAGGAGTAGTTAGAATAGGAGGAGGAGGAATTGGAGGAGTGATAGTTCTGTCATCCCCTACATTTTCCAAAGGAATGGACACTGCATTAGCACTACTTTCAGCCCTAATGGCTGCTTTCCTCTTCTTATCCCTTTCTAATTTGTCTAGATGAGATTTCAATGTTTTCCAATTCTTATCCTCCCAATCCTGACACTCTATGCAAGTATTATCCTTACTACATTCTTGGCCCCTACATTTAGTGCATTTTGTATGAGAATCATATGAAAGCTTAGTTAGCCTAGTTCTACAACCCTCGAAACAAAAGCGAATACTAGATGAACTGGAATCCGACATCGTTAACTAAATAAACTAGAGTTAACTCGAACGACAATTCAACAATGGCAGCAAGCCACAAAGCAACAAAGTCAAAGCACTTCACCAAATTCATGCAAAGCAAAGCCAAAAGGCGAAGAAGCAGCTGCTTGAAAACTTCCAATGTTAACCGGAAGCTGGCAGAAAACGAATTGAGCTGTCCGCTGGTTTGTTTCCTCGAGTCCCGGATGGTGGCGGGACATTGTCACCAACACACTAACGATAACATCGCCACCGCAAGAATTTTGAATTTCTAAGCTGCCGTAGGTTAGGGAACCAATAGCTATAGGTTAGGGAACCAATAGCTATGTAATTACTTGGTAAGTTACTTATATAAAAACAACTGACATATAAAAAATTATAAAATACCAGTAGTAAGTATAACACAAAACGATGGGAAACAAAAACAGGAATCCTTCAATGTTTCCTAAAGGATAAAATATATACCAGCAAAAATTATTATTAGCATTCAAGCACATGAACAGCAGCCCATAAAATATATTACAGTTCTATTTTGCAAGATGGTACAGTTATACAGTTCTCTCTGATCCACTGATGACTTTATAACACTTCAAAATATGTGGATCACTAGCTTAAAAAGCAGTTTCTACTAGCCTATATACCAAGTACTATTATCTTGGTACTCGATGATACCATTTTCTAGCCATGTCTGTACCTGTACAGAGAAGTATAGCAGTACAGTACTACATCAGCTTGTACATGCAGTATTAATATGAATGAAACCTGGTAAAGTAATAAAGTTTTAATATTTTAAATATAGTAATAGAAAAAAAAAATAATGCCCTTCAACTCTTGATGAGCATATGTTGAACTGTGAAATACAGCAAGCTAGCTGTTAATAAAAAGGACTGAGTAAACAGTCTATTCTGAATGAACAGCTGACCGTAACCATAGCAAGGCGAAGAAACAAATCATGTGACAAGGATGAACAGGAAAAGGACATACAGTATACATAAACTGTAAATAAGGAACCAACTTGTAGCAAAACTTACACTATGGCATTTACACCTCTGCAGTAACGCTCCCACATAGATCTAAATCTTGGCTGCCCTCCAATATCCCAGACTTTTATGGTAACGTTACCCTTCGTAATCTTCCTCATATTGAAACCAACTGTTGGTATCATATCTTCACTGAACTGCCCAGACTGGAAAAGAAACATTCAATTAACCTATGCTGATTCTGGGCAATCTGGAAAAATTTACCTGATTTTGAATATGAGGCATAGCATAGGTGTTTGCAGTTATTCACCCTTCAAGTGATTTTCACACTTACATAAGAAAATAAGATCTTTCAAAAAATAACATGCATGGGGCACCTTTCATAAAAAAAAAAAATTAACAAACAAACAGCAATGGTCAAGTTCCTCTACTGGCAACAACAGCATTCATACTTAATATTGTATATAAAAAATCATGAACCAAAGTCTTATGACTTCCCTAAACTCACTGTGCACTTCTGGGATAAACCCAACAGGATTGCAATAATGTACGCATGCGTAATGTGCCTTTTCAAAAATTTACCATTCAAACCAATTTCTTTCAACATATCCTAATGTGCCTTTTCAAAAATTTACTACTAAAACCATTTTCTTTCAACATATCACCCTCTTATTCTTACTATGTTCTGAGAAGGCAATAGGGACATCTATGCCCAAAGCTGGTCAGGTCATTTTGGGTGTCCCATTTACTCTTTAATCTTCCACAGTCTTGGTCATTACATACATTGTAGCCTATACTTTTATCAAAACTTATCATCTTTTTGTAATTCCTTCATTCATTTACTAAATTCATCTTCTAATTTCTTCACTCACTGTTTTTATTATGTGAAAATCAAGACGGCAAGCTTTTTTCCAGCTAATGAGAGCAGGAGTGGTAGTAACAACACCCCATATTAATATTTCAATTTTTAGCAATTCCTTCAAGTAATTCTGTACTTTCAATTAAATAAAACCTTACGTTACTGGCAATGTTCACCATACTCTACATTCTCCCAAGTAAAATATACTATCCTCACACATAAGCACCTTTTCATAAATGACGAGTGCTGGTCAGAAATTTTATATAACAACCATTAAAACCTTTCAATTAAATTACCTGTCAATTAGTAATGTGTTGCCAAAGCACACAAATGAGCTTTCACTAAGTCTCAGCTGCAGCTGGAAAAAAAGTCTGTGGACCTTTAAATAAACCAGATGCTACTATGTCAATCCCAAATTTAAGCATAAAAAGCAACACCTATCAGTTATTTTAACCCCAAAGTTATAGTAACCCCTCAGTCTTATAGCCTACTGATGCCAACACATGGATGATCTCATGAACAACAGGCAAAAATTTTATTATATAAAAAAAATGCTCATGAACAATTTTTTTTTATCAATACTCTACAAACAAATATATCTGACAATTAATATGGGTATCTGGTTCCACAGCATTCTTGACAAAAAGATTAAGGCTACAAAAGTGAATCCTACTTCAAATAAACAGGTTCCTTATCCTTTTTCTTCTTAACATTTGTTTACATACTGAACCATACAATATCATTACAGACAGCAGTAGTATGAAAGTGGATATTATTTCTAATTTAGGGGTGGGCAGACAAGCCCCATGTACCTCCAAAAGGATGAACAAAATGCAGGTATATCAAAACTGCTGGGAAAGATGGTATAATGAGTGAGTGACCATACAAGATGAATAAATAAAATTTACACAATAGGTATTCATGATACATCGTATACCGTAACTAAAATCTTTGCAAGCTAATATTCTCTAACTGCACAGCTAACAACAATTGCCTTTGGTACATCACAAGACTTAATCCTTACTACACTGAAACTTGGCTTAAAGTAAACAGTAAAACAGACACAAACATGGAAGCAAAATAAAACAGAAAAAATTCAGATACAGCAATTATGTAAGCTAAACACTAAATATCAACAATGCTGCTAATGTCCTTATCCAAAATTGTGGACTTGCCAGATGCCACAATGAAAAATAAAAGAATGAATGCTTTCAGTCACTGAAAACCAAAAATGCTTTCTGTAAAAAGGATGCATATAATGAAGCCAGGATTCACCAATGGATACACTTGGAAGACCAGATCACAAATGATAAGGTAGCTTGTAAACCTACTGTTAAGAAGCTAGAAAATAGACTGAGAAGGTTTGGGCACATGATGGAAAGGGAAGAGAAGCAATCAGTTGGTCAAGAGTTTGTGCACCAACCTGTAGAAGGGGCCAAAAAAATCATTAAGAAAGGGCTTAGATGAGGATCCAGAACAGAAGACAATTCAAAATGATGTCCAGTATTAGGGAAGAAAAAGAGAAATAAGCTACATCAAGACAATGATGCTTACTGGTACAGTATTTGTATTATAAATGTATCTGTCAAACATAGATTAAGTATATATACATTAAGTTCTGAAAAATATTTGGGGAATTATTTTTCAAGTGACCACACAAGAATGGAATAAGAAAAAGCCATTAACCAGCCTATCAACCTCAACAGATTCAAATACCCATTACAGAAAAAAGCAGAATGTCACTGAGCATAGAAAAATAAAATACAGTGTACAATATTATGAAAAATCAAATATTTCATGGTGCAAGCAAGGTATACGCGCTAAAGTTACAAGCACCTTCATCCATGATATAGTAAGGAAGATTGACCTGTGGTTGGACAATGAAGAAAAGAAAGCACTAGAGTATTACTGAGATGTCTGAAAAAATGGCACTTCACCAGAATAATTGAACTGGCACTGCAAAATTAAAGAGGTTCACGGACGGAGGACATTAGTGGAAGTTTCCTAAGATGGCGCTCTCTCTCTTACTGTCTAAATAATATCTGCAATTGCTGGAAGAAGCCAAACTACACTTTAAAAATCTGACAAGCTCCTGATATCACAAAAATAAATCCAACAATGGAAGAATTCGAATTTTGAGAAAGGAAATCTTTCCAGATTTCCTTTTATACTGCTGCCTTACAAGCATTTGTCTATAATTAGTATTCTACATTACTCTTATAATTTTCTTTGCCTCATCAAGAAGTTAATGTTATAAGCATCCAATGGAGGCCTTGAGTACAACATAAGCCTTAGCCCATGAGTATATTCATAAAGATACATGGCAAGAAAAAATATACTTACTATGGAGTGTTGAATTCATCTTACATTCAGATAACAAATATATATACAGTTTATTGTCCTTGAATGTGGAATCACTGGCTGTATACTAAGTATTCATAAAAATGTCAAAATTCACTTTCTATCCTCATCGTTCATCTCAGTTTTCTTCAAAACTACTGGTCTTATTTCAGGGCTACATATTTTTTCATTCTATTAGGAAAGAAGTGTTCTTAACTACTTTTTCTCAGTTCATTATTTCATGGCTTTCACTATAAACTTCTCCTTATTAAGAACAAGGATGCAGGCCACCATAGTCTACTCCCTTGTTCCTTATTAAATGACAAAAAAGGCAGCAAAGAATTTTCTAGGGATGATGTTAATTGCAGCTATCAGAAATTCACAAGGTGATGTCTGTAGGGCTATGGATAACATCATGTGAATCTTAAGGGGTTAAGAAAAAATCCTTTGGTCCAGCCCTAAGAAGGTTTCAAAATGTTACTCGGTTATGTCGCTATACTACTTTATAAGAGAAAACTAAATCTCTTGTGAAACAGCCTAGAGGCAGAAAAAGCATTTTTCTTCTTGAATTCCCCGGCAGAAATGTCTATTTCCCTTCTGAAGATGTCAGAAACCAGCAACAGAAATGTCTGGACTATATAATTCAAAACAGAATTACTAATTTCATCTCTACACACCACATGGGTATAAAAAGTTTTATTGGCTAAACCACTAATCTTATATAAGAATCACAGAAATAAGTCGTATACCTGAAGCTAGGATCTTTATTGCACCTGAACCTACATACGCATCAACCTGGTTATGCTAGTTTACCAGCTAACCTACAGTTCTCCACAACCCTTCTGCTTACCTACTTTGTATTCATGAACAGTTCTTCATGTAGGTCCTAGGCCTAACAGCAGCATAAGCCATGTGTATAATCCATAGCCTGAGACTTGATTACAAAACTACTACTTTTATGTTTTCTATCTATATTATGCCTTGGCTAAGTCTAGGCAAGATTTAACCTAATACACCTAACTCAACACTGCCTAAATTATGCAGCTAGCTATACTACTATGGCACTCATGTTTTGATGCTAAAACTAGTTTTAAATAATTTTACCTAAAGTTACCAACTCTTATTGAAGCAGTATGATAGTTCAATTAAAATCAGTTAACAAAAAGTCATATATTAAAACTGGAAACATTTTCTGGCACGACAATCATAATGGCATACTTACGTACAACAAAAAGTTACCTTACACAACTAATACTCTCAACAGTTGATTATAATTCATCCGAGTTCTGTTTTGGTAATACTCCCAACAGTTGATAATAATTCATTGAGTTCTGTTTTGGTATTGTATTACCAAAAAAATGGCTAACAGATCAAGTTACCACGGATATATATTTCACCCTACAATCAAAACATCAGTAAGTAACATTTTCATATCTATGATTAACACCAACTTACTTACATTATTCAAAACTATTTACTATACAATAACATCCAATTTATATGGTACATATAAATCAATGAGCTATGTCATTAATATCTAATATTTTCATGAACCCATGAAACAGCTTCACATGCTTGCATATTTTGAAATATGCAGTTTTTTCCTACTTCACATGCTAGCATATTTTGAAATATACAGTTTTTTCTTACTAGAAATACAATGCACAATTCCATGTGAATAAAAGTTTATTAAAAACTTACTGTTTATACCAATCAACTTTTGCATCTGTTACTGAAAAGCCTATTATTTTCATTTTTGTCAAGGGTATTATACCCTAGTGCTTGGAGTTAGTTTATGTATCCTTATGAACTTGAATCTGAACAACGGAACCTTTAGCAGCCAGAGGTTGATATGTAACTAACATTACAACTCTACAAGTAACGGCCGTTAGATTCTCTTAGCATACCTGTTAGTCAAGTGTCTGACAAAGTATTATTTATCACAGGGCCTATGGCCTTTTAAAGGTCAGATATAGGCTATACTAAGATATACAAAGGCTAGTTGTCAAGTGTCTGACAAAGTATTATTTAGTATGGCCTTTTAAAGGTCAGATATAGGCTATACTAAGCTTTTAGTATGGCCTTGGCTTGGGCTTACAAAGGCTTATGAAGTTATAATGTGCCCAGTTTGTAGTAATAACATCCCTGAGTTCACCAGATTACCCTTGTCTAAGCAATAACTAGGTCTACTTAGGCTAACTTAGCCTGTGCTTATAGTATGTGGCTAGCTCTAGCCTAACATTAACGTAAGTAATGACAATTATTCAACACAATGAATCTATCTCATGATGCTTGATAGGCTATATATGAGATGCTTGATATATAAGAAAAAATGGTAATTCTATATATTAGCTCCATGCCTGTTTTTA
>NC_089787.1:40477406-40504906 GCF_040412425.1 Macrobrachium rosenbergii
TATCACTGCGGTAACAACAATGTACCGCTCTGTTTGGCTGTTTCAAAAGATACAGAATATATATATATATATATATATATATATATATATATATATATATATATATATATATATATATATATATATATAATGTAGGCCAAGTGCTGGGATCTATGAGGTCATTCAGCGCTGAAAGGAAAATTGGGAGTAAAGGGTTACAAAGGTGTAACAGGAGGAAAACCTCGCAGTTGCACAATGAAGCAATTGTTAGAAGAGGGTGGACAGTAAGATGGAAGAAAGAATAAGAACGGTAGTGCAGTAAAAGGAATGAAAAGGGTTGAAGCTAGGGGCCGAAGGGACGCTGTAAAGAACCTCAAGTAAGGCCTACAGTGGACCGTGCGTGAGGCCCACTGATGTCACTTTCCCCCCTACGGAGGCTTCAAAAGGTGCTCCAGTCAACAGTCGGTCTTCATTAGGCTTCCCCCAAGCAAACAGGATATATTCTGGTTCAGTAAGAGAATATTTAGGCCTACGAAGAGCAAAGAGACACTTCTCTTGATACATTCCCTTGTTTACCAATAGCTGTCAGTCATATTTACCCGGTGGTGATGGCTGATTGGGTATCCAGTCACAAATGGCATCCACGATAAGAAATGATTGAAATTACTGTCTTTATTTTAAGTCTCGAACATATACAGTAATCATTATCATTATTAAAAAATATTTAATATTCTAAATGCCATTTAGTACTGCTGTCCTGATGTTATCATCTTTATATTATTATTATTATTCTCTAAAGCTTTATTTTATCGTTTTATTTATTTCCCTGAAAGGCTGTGATTGACAAACACTTCCACCGAAATATTATCCACAGGCACAAAAGCATATTCTCTCTCTCTCTCTCTCTCTCTCTCTCTCTCTCTCTCTCTCTCACTTAAAATGTTTCCATAAATGTCAAAATCTTGGGTAGTATTAAATCTTGGGTAGTATTAATGCAGTAGCAGTCCTCATGAATATTAAGTGAACAAGACATTAAAAGATAGACAAATGTCTGAATACGAGGTTGTAGTAGAAATATAACATAACTTTCCATTAGTTATTACGCAGAAGCACGCACACACTCACATTCTATCTCTTCCTCTCTTTCAAATATACTTATTTAAGGTTGAAGATAAAGACTCTTCCACTAAATACCATACACAATCATGCCCTCTCTCTCTCTCTCTCTCTCTCTCTCTTTAACGTTGTTGGACACTCTTCACCTCACTACATATAATCTCTCTCTCTCTCTCTCTCTCTCTCTCTCTCTCTCTCTCTCTCTCTTTAAAGATGTTGGACACTCTTTCCCTCACTACATATAATCTCTCTCTCTCTCTCTCTCTCTCTCTCTCTCTCTGTCTGTCTCTCTCTCCCATAATCTCTCTCTCTGTCTCTGTCTGTCTGTCTGTCTGTCTCTCTCTCTCTCTCAGTTTCATTGGCACACAAAATCCATACAACCTCCAGACAAATCAACGTCCTACACAGAAAAGTTACCCTTCTTATAATGCTAAACTACAGGTCTGGATCCATTTCACACAAACAAAAGGAAAATTCTAATATAAATCCAAGTTAAAATCCTTTAACCACTGTATGAGCAAAACCTGCAGCCGTGCTTAACCACAACATACTCTGATTATAAAAACAATCTCGAAGTTTCCTCTCCCAAGGATGACGATTTCGGATGCATACCTAAATGGGTCCCAAGAACTGGGACATTTTTAAAATTTTTAAACCAGCAACAAAGCCACAAAACAGCCTCTCGAAATGGCACACGAAAAGCAACGTTAGACACGAAAATAAATGGAAATTCATCTAATTGCAGGAAATCGGGGAATATCCACTGTACGTGATCAATACTCCAAGACTTACTCATTCGAAGACAGAACTTCAGCCTTTAATCAATAACATTGAGAAGAAATAAAAAAGAAGTTTTCTGTAACACTTGATTATACTCTTATCTACACTGCAAATTAACCCATAGTAATCGTGGGTACGTCTTGTCTGTTGGTATAATAAAACCGCCCCTAAATCGTTAAGAATTACTTGGCTTTCAGAACGTCTGGTCAGTACAAGTGTCCTTGTGCACACGCGGTTGTTCGGATTATTGGGAGACATCGATCAGAACGAGGAATGGAAGGTTGCCGTAGAGAGAGAGAGAGAGAGAGAGAGAGAGAGAGAGAGAGAGAGAGAGAGAGAGAGAGAGAGAGAGAGCTACTGAAGGTGTCATCAATTACATTTCTCCTTGGACAAATCAACTTTTGAACGTTATTTAGATATTTCTAATGTAGAGCAAACGTAAGTAATCTTTTTAGAGAGAGAGAGAGAGAGAGAGAGAGAGAGAGAGAGAGAGAGAGAGAGAGAGAGAGAGAGAGAGAGAGGAGCCAAAGTTACTTAAGGTTTCATCAATTATATTCATCCTTGGACAAATCAACTTTTGAAGGTTATATGAATACTTCTAATGTAGGATCGACGTGTCATTTTTTTTTTTAACAAACAACTCAGGACGTGACCTACCGCCTGTCTTCATTACCACTAGTTTGTGGCTCATCTTAAAGTCGTTCGCCCAGAGCAGTTTTAAATGAAGCTATCGTTAACAGGTGCTAAAATTTATTGTACATTTCTTTTTACTGTTTTCGTGCAGAATTTATCCTTAATGTTGTCTACGTCAAGGATAATTCAAAGTAATTCGCGTACAGAGCAAGGGTAGTTTTAAAAATGATTTGTATAATGCAATACAGGTATGTCTTGCAGTTAACATTATTTAAAAAGTCATTTAATTTTGGCATAATTCAGAACTTTACTCAGTTACGCGATTTTTAAAGGATTAATTTAAAGTTCTTCTCATAAAAGTATTAATCAGAAAGTGATTCCTTTCCAGGATTTCTTACTAAAGCCATTCGCTTACTAGCAAACTGTATACAACCATTCCTTTGGAATAATTTGTTTTACATTTATTCGCTCGCAGAAATCTGTTCACAGCAAACATAATGTTTCTCCCTTCAGTCATTTCCGGAGAAAGCGAAGCCAATAGTCGGGATGTCAAAAGGGATCTCTCTCACGTGCTATATTTGGCATAATCTTGCATGGGATGGATACATGAGCCGTGTGACAATATCACACCTTTCGCTTTATGGGAGTTCATTGTGAGGTGGGTAGAGCTCTCGGCTAGCACGCTGTTGGCCGAGCGTTCGACTCTCCGACCGGCCAATGAAGAATTAGAGGAATTTATTTCTGGTGATAGAAATTCATTTCTCGTCATAATGTGGTCCGGATTCCACAATAAGCTGTAGGTCCCGTTGCTAGGTAACCAGTTGCTTCTTAGCCACGTAAAATAAATCTAATCCTTCGGAACAGCCCTAGGAGAGCTGTTAATCAGCTGAGTGGTCTGGTTAAACTAAGATATACTTAACTTTTCGCTTTATTGGGACGCGTCCACTCTTTGCACGGCAAATAATTCTTCTCTTCCTTTTATTATTATTGTTATTATTATTATTATTATTATTATTATTATTATTATTATTATTATTATTATTATTATTCAGAAGCTGAAACCTATTCATATGGAACAAGCCCACACAGGCCACTGACTTGGAATTCAAGCTTTTAAAGAATATGGTGTTCATTAGAAAGAAGTAAGTGGAGGTACAGGGAAATACAGAAAGAAGAGACCTCACTTATTAAAAAAGAAAAAAATAATTAATTAATTAATAAACATCAAAATAATAAAGATAAAAAAGTATTAAAATGCAAGGAGAATATTATTAGGGTAGCAATGCAGTGCATCTTCGCTTGGACTTCTGAAGTTCCAATTGCACGACTTCTTCAGGGAGGCTGTTCCACAGTCCAAATGTGTGAGGAATAAAGGACCTCTGGAACTGAGAAGTTCGACAGCCAGGCACATTTACTGTTTATTGCCATTATTATTACTGCAGCAAAATCACCACATAATGACGAGAATAGTTAATGGAGAAGTAAAGACCACAACAGGCTCCTCGTAATGTTAAAGTAAGAGTTACAGGACGACTATCACTGGAGAAACAAATCCACAGTAATGTATAAGTACATTTAAAAATAAATCCCCGCCAGACTGAAAAGGGGAAACGAACAAATTCCCGAAAGGTCTTTGTAGAGATTTACCTTAAATATACGTACCATACATTACTGTGGATTTGTTTCTCCATTTCAAGACTCAAGGTACAATGAGTATTTTTTTAATAACTATCATTATTATCATCTTGATTCCTCGGTAAGTAAATACATACCTTCCATTCAATCTATTCGGTTCGATCAAAAACTTACTCTAAGCGTGTATTTTTAACCCTTAATTCAGTATCGAAGAAAAGTGAATTTTTCTAAACTACATTTACTGAAAATCATCAACGTGAAGGACAATATACTTACATACTGTCCAACAGGAGAATGACGCACCAAAATGAGATACTGTTTAGATGATCGTGAGGCTAAATGGCGATATAAAATTTTATATATATATATATATATATATATATATATATATATATATATATATATATATATATATATATATATATATATATATATATATAAAAATATGATAAAATATAACAAGAGCTGCGTGTTCCAAACGTACCAATGAACTGTCATGGCGGAGGTGGGTCATTGTCGAGGCTAGTACACTTTCCCCGCTCACGACGGGTAAAAGCAGTACGACATCTCGGCAAAAGACTTATACCTCTCTTGATGGCTCAATGGTTTACGTCAACTGGAGTCGCTGAATAGGCTTTCGTCGCGGGTTCGTGTCCCCACGATTCCAATTCATTTATCACTTATATAAATTCCCCCTTCGGCGACAATTCTCCAACGGAGATATACCGAGTAGCGTGAATTTCGATATTAAGCGACATTTGTAGCTTCATGATTGTATAAAAATCACGGTGTGATAAAATTTCATAACAAGAGCTGCGTGTTCCAAACGTACCAATGAACTGTCATGGCGGAGGTGGGTCATTGTCGAGGCTAGTACACTTTGCTCACGACGGGTAAAATTACGACATCTCGGCAAAAGACTTATACCTCTCTTGATGGCTCAATGGTTTACGTCAACTGGAGTCGCTGAATAACGATTCCAATTCATTTATCACTTATAGCGACAATTCTCCAACGGAGATAACCGAGGTAGCGTGAATTTCGATATTATTTGTAGCTTCATGATTGTATAAAAAATCGCGGTGTGATAAAAATTTCATAACAAGAGCTGCGTGTTCCAAACGTACCAATGAACTGTCATGGCGAGGTGGGTCATTGTCTTAGTACACTTTCCCCGCTCACGACGGTAAAAGCAATCGCCCATACCTCTCTTGATGGCTCAATTTCGTCCTGAGTCGCTGAATAGGCTTTCGTTGGCGGGTTCGTGTCCCCACGATTCCAATTCATTTATCACTTATATAAAGACAACGGAGATATACTTGTAGCGTGAATTTGAAGCGACATTTGTAGCTTCATGATTGTATAAAAATCACGGTGTGAGATCCGACGACGTCAGAAAAGGATACGATGGTGGTGATTTTTCGCTAAATTTATACAGTAATTATTTCTTTTCTAAAATAATGATATTTTCGTGGCAATAAAGCTTTGAAGAAAATTTCATATCGTCTGCTCCGAGAAAGAATCATCGGTCGCTTGGTACCGTAATATATTAGTGTTTTCCCTGAAAACGTTTTAGAATCCTTCCGTCTACAGCACCTGAAAGGACGAGAGAAATGCCAATCGCCCATGCGTATAGCGCCATAACTCAGTAGGTGCACTGACTCCAAGGCCTCCAGTGGCCACCTTTGGGATCCTCCACGTCGTCTTGAAGCTTTCAGAGACAGCATGGGAGCAAAGAAGGTGAACAGTATGGTTAAAATGGACTGGGCGACGAAACAGATCGAACAAACGAGATTTTCCAGAGGGAAAAGTTCATCAGGAGAATGGCAGATAACTTCAGTCTACAACTGTTTATTGATGAAAACATGGACTACTTCACGGAGTAGTATCGAGTCGATGTTCCTGCTTTCTGCGATTATGGATTTATTCAGCAGCTCTACAGTTGTATTGTCACTTATGGACGCAAGTTCTTCATTCGAAATAGGGAAGGAAATAATCAAGAGGAGAAGAAGACTGTGGCGTGGAGGAACTGAAGAATTTATACGAAATAAAAGGTAGAGAACTTGAGGAGTTTTCTAAGCTGATTGAGAGGAGATTTTGGATGACCAAAATTACCACTTGGAGCAGCAGTTCGCTAGAAATAAGAAAGAAAAGGAATAAAGAAAAAAGAGGACATCGGCATGGAGATAAACTGAAGAATGGTGACGTAGAAAAAAGTGAGAACCAAAGGTGTTAGAGGCTGCTTGAAAGATTTTGGATTCACAGAATTACTTTTTGGAGAAGCAAGGTAAAATCGAAGGACTGATCAAAATCGTCTGTAAGAGGGAATCGCAGATGATTACAGAAGACGACTTGTTAAAGAAAAGAAACTGCTTATGTGTCAGAAAAATAAGTAACGGTTAACGCTATGTTAAAATGATCTAAAACCTTCGGGATTTTCCTTGCAGACATTCTCAAATCCTTCAATCTACGGCTCCTGGAAGGAAGGGAGAAATGCAATTCGCGCAAGCGCCCAACTCCAAAGTCTCCAGAAACAATCTCCGAGATGCTTAAAATCGTCTTAAAGCCTTCAGAGAGCGCAAGTGTCATATTTGAAAATCTGGGTAAGAGAAAGCAGAGAGTAAGGTGAGGGGAAGGGTCCGACCCAGAGGCTGCTTCCTCGGGGGAAGGCAGGTATCCTGCCAGGCTGGGGAAGTGGGCCTGGAGAGGGACCGAGAACTTCAAGGATGAGGCCCAAAAGCCCCCAAGGCTCGCCAGTCTCTTGAGGGTAGCCATGAAGGGAAGGGTCCGACCCAGAGGCTGCTTCCTTGGAGGAAGGCAGGTATCCTGCCAGGCTGGGGAAGCGGGCCTGGAGAGGACCCAAGAACTTCAAGGATGAGGCCCAAAAGCCCCCCAAGGCTCGCCAGTCTCTTGAGGGCAGCCTTGAAGGGAAGGGTCTGAACCAGAGGCTGCTTCCTCGGAAGAAGGCAGGTATCCTGACACGCTGGGGAAGTGGGCCTCGATATGGCCCAAGAACTTCAAGGATGAGGCCCAAAAGCCTCCAAGGCTTACCAGTCTCTTGAGGGTAGCCATGAAGGGAAGGGTCCAAACCAGAGGCTGCTTCCTCGGAGGAAGGCAGGTATCCTGCCAGGCTGGGGAAGCAGGCCTGGAGAGGGCCTCAAGAACTTCAAGGATGAGGCCCAAAAGCCTCAAAGGCTCGCCAGTCTCTTGAGGGCAGCCTTGAAGGGAAGGGTCGAACCAGAGGCTGCTTCCTCGGAGGAAGGCAGGTATCCTGCCAGGCTGGGGAAGCGGGCCTGGAGAGGGCCCAAGAACTTCAAGGATGAGGCCCAAAAGCCTCAAAGGCTCGCCAGTTTCTTGAGGGCAGCCTTGAAGGGAAGGGTCCGAACCAGAGGCTGCTTCCTTGGAGGAAGGCAGGTATCCTGCCAGGCTGGGGAAGCGGGCCTGGAGAGGGCCCAAGAACTTCAAGGATGAGGCCCAAAAGCCTCAAAGGCTCGCCAGTCTCTTGAGGGCAGCCTTGAAGGGAAGGGTCCGAACCAGAGGCTGCTTCCTTGGAGGAAGGCAGGTATCCTGCCAGGCTGGGGAAGCGGGCCTGGAGAGGGCCTGAGAACTTCAAGGATGAGGCCCAAAAGCCTCAAAGGCTTGCCAGTCTCTTGAGGACAGCCTTGAAGGGAAGGGTCGGAACCAGAGGCTGCTTCCTTGGAGGAAGGCAGGTATCCTGCCAGGCTGGGGAAGCAGGCCTGGAGAGGGCTCAAGGACTTCAAGGATGAGGCCCAAAATCCCCCAAAGGCTAGCCAGTCTCTTGAGGGCAGCCTTGCAGGGAAGGTTCCGAACCAGAGGCTGCTTCCTCGGAGGAAGGCAGGTATCCTGCCAGGCTGGGGAAGCGGGCCTGGAGAGGGCCCAAGAACTTCAAGGATGAGGCCCAAAAGCCTCCAAGGCTCATCACTCTCTTGAGAGCAGCCTTGAAGGGAAGGGTCCGAACCAGAGGCTGCTTCCTCGGAGGAAGGCAGGTATCCTGCCAGGCTTGGGAAGCGGGCCTGGACAGGACCCAAGAACTTTAAGGATGAGGCCCAAAAGCCCCAAAGGCTCGCCAGTCTCTTGAGGGCAGCCTTAAAGGGAAGGGTCCGACCCAGAGGCTGCTTCCTCGGAGGAAGGCAGGTATCCTTCCAGGCTGGGGAAGCGGGCCTGGAGAGGGCCTAAGAACTTCAAGGATGAGGCCCAAAAGTCTCTAAGGCTTGCCAGTCTCTTGAGGGCAGCCTTGAAGGGAAGGGTCCGACCCAGAGGCTGCTTCCTCGGAGGAAGGCAGGTATCCTTCCAGGCTGGGGAAGCAGGCCTAGAGACGGCCCAAGAACTTCAAGGATGAGGCCCAAAAGCCCCCAAGGCTCGCCAGTCTCTTGAGGGCAGCCTTGAATGTAAGGGTACGACCCAGAGGCTGCTTTCTCGGAGGAAGGCAGGTATCCTGCCAGGCTGGGGAAACAGGCCTGGAGAGGGCCCAAGACCTTCAAGGATGAGGCCCAAAAGACTCCAAGGCTCACCAGTCTCTTGAGGGCAGACTTGAAAGGAAGGGTCCGACCCAGAGGCTGCTTCCTCGGAGGAAGGCAGGTATCCTGCCAGGCTGGGGAAGTGGGCCTGGAGAGGGCCCAAGCACCTCAAGGATGGGGTAGTAAAGACTCCAAGGCTTGCCAGTTTCTTGAGGGCAGCCTTGAAGGGAAGGTTTCAACCCAGAGGCTGCTTCCTCGGAGGAAGGCAGGTATCATGCCAGGCTGGGGAAGCAGGACTGGAGAGGGCCCAAGCACCTCAAGGATGGGGCCGTAAAGACTCCAAGGCTCGCCAGTTTCTTGAGGGCAACCTTGAAAGGAAGGGTCCAACCCAGAGACTGCTTCCTCAGAGGAAGTTAGGTATCCTGCCAGGCTGCGGAAGCAGGCCTGGTGAGGGCCCCAAGGGTGAGTGCTAAAGGCTCCTTAGGGAGGCCAGTTCTTTGAGGGCACCCTCGAAGGGGAGTGTCCTCTCCAGAAGTGGACAGCAGGATTCCTTGGAAGATCTGATAAGGAAATCATTGCAGCTTAATTTCCTATTAATAGATTGCTTTTTATTACTCTATATATTTCTGTTTTCCTGATCATTAGAAATTTTTTTTTTCAATTTTTGTATTGTACTCTGCATCACTTAGTATGCATCAAAATTCTCCCATACCAAGAATTCATCCAGGGGAAAGTATATTTTGTGTTATTGCCATCAGTCTCTGTGTAGCACTTTGTGCTGGTTCAGTGCCCCAATCTTGGGGACTTGAGAAATCGTTTCTTCTCAGAGTTCATTTGAGGAGGGTAATTATCGTCTTTCTTGGGTTCTCGGAGAGGATACTTTGAAGTTCGTGGAGGAAGCTGGTTTTCTTGAAAATTTATAACATATCGTTAATTTATTTTTACCATTTTATCAATTTCTTGGAAATTTTGTTTTTTATTCCCTTGAGGCCACATTGTTCATTAGTAGCGATGATGACCATAGGTACTGCAACGTTGATTTGTATGAGGTCAATGAAACACCCGAAGAGAAGTCCTCAAGACGAAGGACCCAGTTCACGATTGACGACAGCTGAGTTTAAACAGGGAGTTTCAAGCTGCTCTCCTGGCCCGGGCAGCGCAGTGCGCACTACTTCCTAGTATATCTCTCTCTCTCTCTCTCTCTCTCTCTCTCTCTCTCTCTCTCTCTATATATATATATATATATATATATATATATATATATATATATATATATATATATATATATATGATCACATCTGATACATGATTTTCTATATCAAACACCACTGCGAAGAAATTGTAAACTTTGTATATCCTGACCGCTGCCGGCTTTTTCTTGATAAGCCATCTTCAGAAGACTGATACAAAGTGGCAGAAATTCGAAGCATATATACCAGCAAGACAGTACATACCAACATACAGACAGTTGGAAATCAAGTATTTGCATCTGACAGGTGTTTTGAAGGCGGAATCCTACCCACATTAGTGACACGTCAACTTTTTACAAATCCAATTATTTAGCTGGAACCCGTTTCCCTTTTTCCTGTCTCTTAGGTACCTTCCTTAAAATTAAACTTCTGGCATATCTCTTTGGAAATTAATGGATCAAATTTATGCATATATGCTTTGACTGATATTTATGTTATTAGGGCATTCTGGCTATTACAATCACCTATGTATCTGGTAAAAAATGACCAGTAGATTCTACATCTAGTCTTAGTGATATTTCTTTCTAGTACCTTATCCGAATAAACTAACATTTTTGCTCCTGCCCAGTTAATTGTATGAAGGTTTTCACTAACATATATAAAAGTTCGCTCTTCATCTGTAAATACAGACTTAACATGGAATTCGCTATACGCACCCCTTAGTAATGTCAGGAGAATTCTTCATAAATACTTTTCATCATTTTATTGTTCTCAAATGCTACATTACATCCAAAATATTCCTGAGTAGATGGGGAACATCTTTGAAATTATTAATAAATGACATTACGAGCAGGTATTTTTTTGTGTTATAAAACTTGTAATGCGATTTGTAAAAAGTTGACATGTCATTAATGAGGGCAGGACTCCTACAAAACGCCTGTCAGGTTTCTAGCCATCTGTATGTTCGTATGTACTGTCTTGCTAGTTTTTACATTTGGAATTTCTAACATTTTGCATCAGTCCTCTGATGATGGCTTAGCAATAAAAATCCGACACTGGTCAGGACTGACAACCTTTTTAATTTCTTCCCAGTGGTGTTTAATATACATACTACATTCATTCATACATCTAGCTATCTATCTATCTATCTATCTATCTATCTATATATATATATATATATATATATATATATATATATATATATATATATATATATATATATATATATGTGTGTGTGTGTGTATACTAACAAAAAGCAGTTTCCCTGAAAGGGGGGCTTTCTGCATAAGGCGTTTATTCATGATTTAGCAGCTGAAGCGTGAATGCTGCAATGCTCACTGCAGTATTCATATTTTAGCTGCTAAATCATGAATAAACACCCTATGCAGAAAAATTCCCCATCAACTGTTGCTTCACAAGCCCAGGAAAAACAAAAAAAGAAAGACTGATCAGCAGCTGTGAACAGAGGCTCCATCAAGTCTCTCTGGCAAATTCTCGCACTTCTTGGAAATGAGGACCTTCTTTCCAGTGGCTCTTTCAAAGACTCCTTCCAGCCTTTTCTAGGTCCTCGTTTCCTTCTATATTCTAACACTTTCCAATTAAACACTTTTTATTTATTTATTTTTTGCTTATCTATCCATCGTTCTCTATCCTTTAATCATGGGTACGTCTTGTCTGTTGGTATAATAAAACCGCCTCTAAATCGTAAAGAATTACTTGGCTTTCAGAACGTCTGGTTAGTACAAGCGTTCTTGTGCACATGCGGTTGTTAGGATTATTGGGAGACGTCGATCTGAACGAGGAATGGAAAGTTGTTGTAGAGAGAGAGAGAGAGAGAGAGAGAGAGAGAGAGAGAGAGAGAGAGAGAGAGAGAGAGAGAGAGAGAGAGAAACCAAAGTTACTGAAGGCGTCATCAATTACATTTCTCCTTGGACAAATCAACTTTTGAACGTTATTTAGATATTTCTAACGTAGAACAAACGTGTAATTTTTAGAGAGAGAGAGAGAGAGAGAGAGAGAAGAGAGAGAGAGAGAGAGAGAGAGAGAGAGAGAGAGAGAGAGAGAGAGGAACCAAAGTTACTTAAGGCTTCATCAATTATATTCATCCTTGGGCAAATCAACTTTTGAACGATATATGGATACTTCTAATGTAGAATCCAAGTCTGTCATTTTTTTAAACAAATAATTCAGGACATGACCTATCGCCTGTCTTCATTACCACTAACTTTGAGGTTCATCTTAATAAACTCATTCGCCTGGAGCTATTTTAAAAGAAGTTATCGCTAACAGGTGTTAAAAATTATTGCATATTTTTTTTTTACTGTTTTCGTGCAGAACTTATTCTTTATGTTGTCTACGTCCAGGATAACTCAAAGTAATTCGCTTACAGAGCAGGAGTAGTTTTACAAATTATTTGTATAATGAGATTTCTGTGAAAGTCATCCACTTATAGGTATTTCTTTCAGTTAGTATTATTTAAAAAGTCATTTAAGTTTGGCATAATTCAGAACATTACTCAGTCACAAGATTTTTAAAGGATTTAGTTAAAGTTCTTCACCTAAAAGTATTATAAAAAAAATCCTTGGGATTTATTTTTTTTTTTATTTCACTCATTTACAAGAATACTCATACTATTCTCTCTCACAGGAATTAATCAGAATGTGATTCCTTTCCATGATTTCTTACAAAAGCCATTCGCTTACAAGCAAATTGTATACAACCATTCCTTTGGAAGAGTTTGTTTAACAGTTATTCGCTCGCAGGAGTCTGTTCACAGCAAACAGAATGTTCCTCCCTTCAGTCATTTACAGAGAAAGCGAAGCGAAAAGTCGGGAAGTGTCAAAAGCGATCTCTCTCACGTGCTATATTTGGCATTATCTTTCATGAGATGGATTCATGAGCCCTATGACAATATCACACCTTCCGTTTTATGAGGACGCGCCTACAATTTTGCACGGCAAATAATTCTTCTCTTCATTTTATTATTTTATTATTATTATTATTATTATTATTATTATTATTATTATTATTATTATTATTATTCAGAGGGTGAAACCTATTCATATGGGACAAGCCCACACAGGCCACTGACTTGAAATTCAAGCATTTAAAGAATATGGTTTTCATGAGGAAAAAGTAAGTGGAGGTAAAGGAAAATACAGAAAGAAGAGATACCACTTATTAAAAAAGAAAAAAAAATAATTAATTAATTAATAAACATCAAAATAATAAAGATAAACAAGTATTAAAATGCAAGGACAATATTATTAGGGTAGCAATGCAGTGCATCTTCGCTTGAACTTCTGAAGTTCCAACTGCACGCCTTCTCCAGGGAGGCTGTTCCACAGTCCAACTGTGTGAGGAATAAAGGACCTCTGGAACTGAGAAGTTCGACAGCCAGGCACATTTACTGTTTATTGCCATTATTATTACTGCAGCAAAATCGTCACATAATAACAAGAATAGTTAATGGAGAAATAAAGACCACAACAGCCTTCTCGTAATGCTAAAGTCAGAGTTACAGGACGACTATCATTGGAGAAACAAATCCACAGTAATGTATAAGTACATTTAAAAATAAATCCCCGCCAGACTGAAAAGGGGAATCGAACAGATTCCCGAAAGCACTCTGTAGAGATCTGTTTTTAAATATATGTACCATACATTACTGTGGATTTGTTTCTCCATTTCAAGAGTCATGGTACATTGAGTATTTTTAGTAATTATCATCATCTTGATTCCTCAGTAAGTAAACAGATACCTTCCATTAAATCTATTCGGTTCGATCAAAAACTTACTCCAAGCGTGTATTTTTAACCCTTAATTCAGTATCGAAGAAAAGTGAATTTTTCCAAACTACAATTATTGAAAATCATCAACGTGAAGGACAATATACTTACGTATAATGTCCCACGGGAGAATGACACACCAAAATGAGATACTGTTTTGATGATCGTGAGGCTAAATGGCGATATAAAATAACATACACACACACATACACATACATATATATATATATATATATATATATATATATATATATATATATATATATATATATATATATATATATATATATATATTTGTAACGACTTGTTACAATAAATTTTTTTAATCCAGGTTATGACATATAGCTTTCAAAATGCCATACTACATAGACAAAGCTCGTCTAAGAGCAGGAATACCAGTGACACAATTCAATGGAAGCACTCAAAGGGATAACATAGTCATTAACGTAATATTTAGGAATTTATTACACAGTTTAAACATTTAACAGGTCCCCGAATAACTGAATAAAGGGACAGAAAAAAAAAAACTCATTCACCTACAATGCACAGTCACTACCTTCAATCACCTCATTCACGCTAACCCACCGATCTATCATACGATAGATAAGGAAACAGGTTAGAGAAAAAGGTAGAAACGCAACTGTCACACTACAACGTAATTCTCTCACATACGACAGGAAGAGACACAGGAGGGGAAGAGAACCTTAATCCTAATATTTACAAACTCGAAATTAAACATATTTACAAAACTGATAATTCAACACCGATGAATTTTGACGCACTGCCCTTACTGTCTCAATTCGTGACCGTTGAAAGGGGGCGTCATTTATAACGACTGATAATTCACGGAAAGACTCGACCTTCGGCACCAAAGGAGGCAGAGCCACAGTGGGTAGAGAGGCGGTGGGCAGAGAGGCGGTGCAGGAACGTATAGAGAGGCGTTGCAGCGGAGAGGCAGTACAACAGAGGGCAGGTTGTCCCCATCAACACCCGCAGGAGACGTATATATTTCAGGATATGACACCCAAAAATGACAGGATGGTTTCTTGTGATATCCTGATAAAGAGCCACGCAGCAATAAGGCGCCCAACGACACGCCCTCAAAACGTCCGCCACAACAACAGACACAAGGCAGGTCGCCACAGGAATACACTGCCACAGTCGCCGTTATCGGTCGAGTCCTTCCTATAAGGAGCCGAGTACCGAAATCGCCTTAAATCACACCCAGTGTCCATAAAACACCTTCGTTGGGAGAAAACGAAGGCTCAAAACCATCCAGTGCTCGTACATGCAAAGAAAAAGAAACTTCATGGGCGAGGTATCAATTACAAACTAACAAACCCTTGGTGGGAGCGAAAAGACCCTATCCAGGTATTCGAGGCTCGAGAGAAAAACGAAAATAAATGAAAACTTGGAAAGAACTGAACAAAATATTTACGTTAATAAGAGCCACGAACATAAAACTAAGCAGCTTAAAAAGTTACAATATATATATATATATATATATATATATATATATATATATATATATATATATATATATATATATATATATAATGTATATATACACACACATATATATATATATATATATGTACATATACAATATATATATAAATATATATATATATATATATATATATATATATATATATATATATATATATAGTATATATATATATATATACATATATATATATATATATATATATATATATATATATATATATATATATATATATATATATATATATATATATATATATATATATATATAGATAGATAGATAGATAGATAGATAGATAGATAGATAGATAGATAGATAGAGATAGATATCTCCGACGACGACAGAAAAGGATACGGTGGTGATGATTTTCGCTAAATTTATATTTCTTTCTTTTTTAAAATATCGATATTTTCGTGGCAATAAAGCTTTGAAGAAAATTTCATATCGTCTGCTGCGAGAAAGAATCATCGTCACCTGATACCGTAATATCTTCGTGTTTTCCCTAAAAACGCTTTAGAATCCTTCCGTCTCCTGCACCTGAAAGGACGAGAGAAATGCCAATCGCACATGCGTATAGCACCATAACCTCCAGTGGCCACCTTCGGGATCCTCCACGTCGTCTTGAAGCTTTCAGAGACAGCACGTGAGCAAAGGAGGCGAAGAGTATGGTTAAAATGGACTGGATGACGAAACAGATCGACCAAACGAGATTTTCCAGAGGGGAAAGTACATCAGGAGAATGGCAGATAACTTCAGTCTACAACTATTTATTGATGAAAACATGGACTACTTCGTGAAACAGTATGGAGTCGAGGTTCTTGCTTTCTGCGATTATGGATTTATTCAGCAGCTCTACAGTTCTATTGTCACTTATGGACGCAAGTTCTTCGTTCGAAATAGGGAAGGAAATAATCAAGAGGAGAAGAAGACAGTGGCGTGGAGGAACTGAAAAATTTATACGAAATAAAAGGTAGAGAACTTGAGGAGTTTTCTAAGCTCATTGAGAGGAGATTTTGGATGACCAAAATTACCACTTAGAGCAGCAGTTCGCTAGAAATAAGAAAGAAAAGGAATAAAGAAAAGAGAGGACATCGGCATGGAGATAAACTGAAGAATGGTGACAAAGAAAAAAGTGGAGAACCAGAGGTGTTGGAAGCTGCTCGAAAGATTTTGGATTCACAGAATTACTTTTTGGAGAAGCAAGGTGAAATCGAAGGTATGATCAATATCGCCAGTAAGAGGGAACCCCATACGATTACAGAAGACGACTTGTTAAAGAAAAGAAACTGCTAATGTGTCAGAAAAAGAACTCTAAGTAACGGTTAATGCCATGCTAAAATGGTCTAAAACCTTCGGAATTTTCCTCGAAGACATTTTCGAATCCTTCAATCTCCGGCTCCTGGAAGGACGAGAGAAATGCCATTCGCGCAAGCGCCGAACTCCAAAGGCTCCAGAAACAATCTCTTAGATGCTTAAAATCGTCTTGAAGCCTTCAGAGAGCGCAAGTGTCATATTTGAAAAGCTGGGTAAGAGAAAGCAGAGAGTAAGGTGAGGGGGAAGGGTCCGACCCAGTGGCTGCTTCCTCGGAGGAAGGCAGGTATCCTGCCAGGCTGGGGAAGCAGGCCTGGAGAGGGCCTAAGCACCTCAAGGATGAGGCCCAAAAGCCCTCAAGGCTCGCCAGTTTCTTGAGGGCAGCTTTGAAAGGAAGGGTCCGAACCAGAGGCTGCTTCCTTGGAGGAAGGCAGGTATCCTGCCAGGCTGGGGAAGCGGGCCTGGAGAGAGCCCAAGAACTTCAAGGATGAGGCCCAAAAGCCCCCAAAGCTCGCCAGTCTCTTGAGGGTAGCCTTGAAGGGAAGGGTCCGATCCAGAAGCTGCTTCCTCGGAGGAAGGCAGGTATCCTGCCAGGCTGGGGAAGCGGGCCTGGAGAGGTCCCAAGAACTTCAAGGATGAGGCCCAAAAGCCCCCAGGGCTAGCCAGTCTCTTCAGGGCAGCCTTGAAGGGAAGGGTCCGACCCAGAGGCTGCTTCCTTGGAGGAAGGCAGGTATCCTGCCAGGCTGGGGAAGCGGACCTGGAGAGGGCCTGAGAACTTCAAGGATGAGGCCTAAAACCCCAAAGGCTCGCCCGTCTCTTGAGGGCAGCCTTGAAGGGAAGGGTCTGAACCAGAGGCTGTTTCCTCGGAGGAAGGCAGGTATCCTGTCAGGCTGGGGAAGCAGGCCTGGAGAGGGCCTGAGAACTTCAAGGATGAGGTCCAAAAGCCCCCCAAGGCTTGCCAGTCGCTTGAGGGTAGCCTTGAAGGGAAGGGTCCGACCCAGAGGCTGTTTCCTCGGAGGAAGGCAGGTATCCTGCCAGGCTGGGGAAGCGGGCCTGGAGAGGGCCCAAGAACTTCAAGGATGAGGCCCAAAAATCCCCAGGGCTCGCCAGTCTCTTGAGGGCAGCCTTGAAGGGAAGGGTCCGACCCAGAGACTGCTTCCTCGGAGGATGGCAGGTATCCTGCCTGGCTGGGGAAGCGGGCCTGGAGAGGTCCCAAGAACTTCAAGGATGAGGCCTAAAAGCCCCCAAGGTTCACCAGTTTCTTGAGGGCAGCCTTGAAGGGAAGGATCCGAACCAGAGGCTGCTTCCTCGGAGGAAGGCAGGTATCCCGCCAGGCTGGGGAAGCAGGCCTGGAGAGGACCCAAGAACTTCAAGGATGAGGCCCAAAAGCCCCAAAGGCTTGCCAGTTGCTAAAGAGCAGCCTTGAAGGGAAGGGTCCGACCCAGAGGCTAGGTAACTTGCCAGGCTGGGGAAGCGGGCCTGGAGAGGGACCAAGAACTTCAAGGATGAGGCCCAAAAGCAACCCAAGGCTCGCCAGTCTCTTGAGGGCAGCCTTGAAAGGAAGGGTCCGACCCAGAAGCTGCTTCCTCGGAGGAAGGCAGGTATCCTGCCAGGCTGGGGAAGCGGCCCTGGAGAGGGCCCAAGAACTTCAAGGATGAGGCCCAAAAGCCCCCAAGGCTTGCCAGTCTCTTGAGGGCAGCCTTGAAGGGAAGGGTCCGACCCAGACACTGCTTCCTTGGAGGAAGGCAAGTATCCTGACAGGCTGGGGAAGCAGGCCTGGAGAGGGCCTAAGAACTTCAAGGATGAGGCCCAAAAGCCCCAAAGGCTCGCCAGTCTCTTGAGGGCAGCCTTGAAGGGAAGGGTCTGACCCAGAGGCTGCTTCCTCGGAGGAAGGCTGGTATCCTGTCAGGCTGGAGAAGCAGGCCTGGAGAGGGCCCAAGACCTTCAAGGATGAGGCCCAAAACAACCAAGGCTTGTCAGTCACTTGAGGGGAAGGGTCTGACCCAAAGGCTGCTTCCTTGGAGGAAAACAGGTATCCTGCCAGGCTGGGGAAGCGGGCCTGGAGAGGGCCCAAGACTTTCAAGGATGAAGCCCAAAAGCCCCAAAGGCTCACCAGTTTCTCGAGGTTGCTTCCTCGGAGGAAGGTAGGTACCCTGCCAGGCTGGGGAAGTGGGCCTGGAGAAGGCCCAAGAACTTCAAGGATGAGTCCCAAAAGCTCCCAAGGCTTGCCAGTTTCTTGAGGGCAGCCTAGAAGGGAAGGTTCCAACCCTAAGGCTGCTTCCTCGGAGGATGGCAGGTATCCTGCCAGGCTGGGGAAGCGGGCCTGGAGAGGGCCCAAGCACCTCAAGGATGGGGTCCAAAAGCCTCCAAGGATTGCCAGTTTCTTAAGGGCAGCCTTGAAAGGAAGGGTACAACCCAGAAGCTGCTTTCTCGGAGGAAGGCAGGTAACTTGCCAGGCTGGGGAAGCGGGCCTGGAGAGGGCCCAAGAACTTCAAGGATGAGGCCCAAAAGCAACCCAAGGCTCGCCAGTCTCTTGAGGGCAGCCTTGAAAGGAAGGGTCCGACCCAGAAGCTGCTTCCTCGGAGGAAGGCAGGTATCCCGCCAGGCTGGGAAGCGGGCCTCGAGAGGTCCCAAGAACTTCAAGGATGAGGCCCAAAAGCCCCAAAGACTTGCCAGTCTCTTGAGGGCAGCCTTGAAGGGAAGGGTCCGACCCACAGGCTGCTTCCTCGGAGGAAGGTAGGTATCCTGCCAGGCTGGGGAAGCGGGCCTGGTGAGGCCCCCAAGGGTGAGTGATAAAGGCTCCTTAGGGAGGCCAGTTCTTTGAGGGCACCCTCGAAGGGGATTGTCTTCTCCAGAAGAGGAAGGCAGGATTCCTTGGAAGATCTAATAAGAAAATCATTGCAGCTTAATTTCCTATTAATAGATTGCTTTTTGTTACTCTATATTTCTGTTTTCCAGATGATTAGAAAATTTTTTTTCTTTTTGTATTGTACTCTGCATCACTTAGTATGCATCAAAATTCTCCAATACCAAGAATTCATCCAGGGGAAAGTATATTTTGTGTTATTACCATCAGTCTCTGTGTAGCACTTTGAAGTTCGCGGAGGAAGCTGGTTTTCTTGAAAATTTATAATGTATCGTTAATTTATTTTTACCATTTTATCAATTTCTTGGGAATTTTATGTTTTCTATTCCTTTGAGGCCACATTGTTAATTAATGGCGATGATGACCACAGGTACTGCAACGTTGATTTGTATGAGGTCAAAGAAACACCCGAAGAGAAGTCCTCAAGATGAAGGACCCAGTTCACTATTGACAACAGCTGAGTTTAAACAGGGAGTCTTTCAGCTGCTCTCCTGGCCCGGGCAGCGCGCGCTTCTTGGTAGCATATATGCTGTATATATATATATTTTTACGTTTTTCCTGCGATTTTAGTTTGAGATATTCTCTGTGAGACAGGTAGCAACGATTTAAGGTAATTTAGCCTTGTGATTCTGACTTCGTGGGTACAGGAAAACGTAAAAAAGAGGAAAACAAAGGAGAATTTCATACGAGCATAGGGCTCTTGTTACTGAGGAAATATTACGTAAAACACGTGGGCAAATTTAGGAGTGTATTTACATAAATGACATCAGTACGGGAAAGAGGAACTCAAGTAGATTTCTGATCCTGAAGGGGATTCCTACGGGATTGAATGAAACTGGGGGATTCCAGACACAGTCCGAGAAGCTTCCACGAAATAGGGTCCCTCGTAGCAGATTTTCTGAGGGCGCGTAGAAGGCGGTCCGTGGATGACTTGCGATTTCCGAGGGCGAGTCTCTTCCACGTGGTGAGATGCAAGGGCTTCCGTAAAGGGGCAAGGCGATGGGGATTCCTCGAAACTCCAAGCAATGGCGTGTGGGCTCGAGGCAGGCCAACGGTGGAGCGAACACTTGGAATGCGGTCGAGGGGCACGAGGAAAAAGTATACTTTGGAAAGGGCCACGTGGTTAGGATGCAAGGGCATCGATGGGGCCAGGTGTTGAGGACGTCTTCACTCCATATCTTCCAGCCCGTGTGTAAGCCTCGAGACCTCGTGGGTTTCTGCTTTTATCCCCTCGTATAGGGCAGGGGGTGCATCCAACACATAGGGGTTTTGAATCATATGCACCTGATGCCCGCAGAGGAGGCTTTGCCTGTAAGAAAACGCCCAAGACAGATTACTTTTGCCTCGAAGGAAAGTTCTGTTTTAAAAAGGGAGTGGCCTTAATCTTTTAAACCCTTGTATTCTGACCGTGCTAAGTCGATAGACAGATGGTCTATCGATCGGGCGGCTAGCAGTAAATGAAACAACAACACAACCAACAACAAAAGGGGGAGGCAACTTGCTATTTGAATTCTTGCTAATCATAATAATATATATACTGTATATATATATATATATATATATATATATATATATATATATATATATATATATATATATATATATATATGATCACATCTGATACATGATTTTTCTACATCAAACACCACTGCGAAGAAATTGTAAACGTTGTATATCCTGACCGCTGCCGGCTTTTTCTTGATGAGCCATCTTCAGAAGACTGATACAAAGTGGCAGAAATTCCAAACATATATACCAGCAAGACAGTACATACCAACATACAGACAATTGGAAATCAAGTATTTGCATATGACAGGTGTTTTGAAGGCGGAATCCTACCCACATTAGTGACACGTCAACTTTTTACAAATCCAATTATTTAGCTGGAACCCGTTTCCCTTTTTCCTGTCTCTTAGGTACCTTCCTTAAAATTAAACTTCTGGCATATTTCTTTGGAAATTAATGGATAAAGTTTATGCGTATATGCCTTGACTGATATTCATGTTCTTAGGGCATTGTGGCTGTTACAATTACCTATGTATCTGATAAAGGTAACCAGTAGATTCTACATCTAGTCTCGGTGATATTTCTTTCTAGTACCTTATCCGAATAAACTATCATTTTTGCTCCTGCCCAATTAATTGTATGAAGGTTTTCACATATATTAAAAGTTCGCTGTTCACCTGTAAATACAGACTTAACAAGGAATTCGCTATACGCACCCTTTAGTAATGTCAGAAGAATTCTTCATAAGTACTTTTCATCGTTTTATTGTTCTTAAATGCTACATTAACTCCAAAATTCCTGAGTAGATGAGGATCATCTTTGAAATTATTAATATATGACATTACGAGCCGGTTTTTTTCGTTATAAAACTTGTAATGTGATCTGTAAAAGTTGACATGTCATTAATGAGGGTAAGACTCCTACAAAACGCCTGTCAGGTTTCTAGCCATCTGTATGTTCGTATGTATTGTCTTGCTTGTTTTTACATTTGGAATTTATAACATTTTGTATCAGTCCTCTGATGATGGCTTAGCAATAAAAAGCCGACACTGGTCAGGACTGACAACCTTTTTAATTTCTTCCCAGTGGTGTTTAATATACATACATACATTCATACATCTATCTACCTATATATATATATATATCTATATATATATATATATATATATATTATATATATATATATATATATATATATATATATATATATATATATATATATACTAACAAAAAGCAGTTTCCCTGAAAGGGGGCTTTCTGCATAAGGCGTTTATTCATGATTTAGCAGCTGAAGCATGAATGCTGCAATGCTCACTGCAGTATTCATATTTTAGCAGCTAAATCATGAATAAACACCTTATTTAGACAAATTCCCCATCAACTGTTGCTTCACAAACCCACAAAAAAACAAAAATAGAAAGGCTAATCAGCAGCGCTGAACGGAGTCTCCATCAAGTCTCTCTTGCAAGTTCTCGCACTTCTTGGAAATGAGGGCCTTCTTTCCAGTAGCTCTTTCAAAGACTCCTTCCAGCTTTTTCTAGGTCCTCTTTTCCTTCTATATCCTAACACTTCCCAATTAAACACTTTTTATTTATTTATTTTTTGCTTATCTACCCATTGGTCTCTACCCTTTACACCGTACCAACTTAACTCAAAAAGGGTCTTATCCACCTTTTTACCTATGCTAACACATTTACCACTTCTTTTACATTTCTTCATTTCTTGCACTTTCAATTCTTCTTACACCACATATAATCTACAAACACTTCATTTGTTTTTTTCTATTTCGTTTGCACTCAGCATCCGCATTTACAGTAAATACAGGAGTGTTGGCTCAAAACTCCTTTCATGCATTCTCATTTTGGCTTCCACAGATATAAAGTTTCTTCTGAATACTTGGCACGTAGTTTGATTTATTGTCGTTTCTCTACCAACGTCTTAGTGTCACTTTTAAACAAAACCAATCACTCTCCCATTCACATAATCTAACACATGCTTCGATTCAATCATATACCACAAGCATTTGTTGTTCCATAAATCCCACATACAACTTTGCCTTTGCTTTCAATTTCTAGCATGACTGTTTAAATAAATACTTGATCCATACCCCTCCTCCCTACCTAATTCTACACTGTTCTTCCCCTGTCATTCTTCCTGTAATCTCCCTTACTTTTTCAATCAAAATACTAAAATACACCCTCCTTGGTATACCTAGTAATGCTATGCCCCTATAATTTTTACAGCCTTTATCATATTCATCTTTGCGAAAAGACACATTCATGCTTCTCAGTCGTTCCTCTGGAAACTTACCTTTGTTCAGGAAAACCTTACCAGTACAAAAGCAGGCAATGTCAGCCAAGAAATTATGTTAACAATAGCCTTCGGTGGTGGAGTTTCACTGGTCAGTGTTCAGAATCCTCAGAGAGGAGGTAAACTGTTAACATACCTTACCAACCCTGGTCAGCCACTCAATCATATTATTGCCACCATGCTGCGTATGTCACTTGGTGTGTGTGTGTGTGTGTGTGTGTGTGTGTGAGAGAGAGAGAGAGAGAGAGAGAGAGAGAGAGAGAGAGAGAATTTCTTCACTTGGCATATATACTATATATACATATGCACACACACACACATACACACACATACACACACAAATATATATATATATATATATATATATATATATATATATATATATATATATATATATATATATATATATATATATATATATATATATATATGTATGTATGTATAGAGGTACTTGCTCCATCTACTGTACAAACTTTCTCTATGAGTCATTTCCATTATCCAGTGGGATATCAAAACAAAGTACTCTCCTAACCATTCATAATACCTCGAAAACAGTCCACATTCACCAGTTTAATGAGAACCTAACATCTCAAAACTCACGATGTCGTTTGCTGGTGTTAAAGCAGAGTTGTTATTAATTCCCATAAATCCCTAAAATATACGATGAACCAACCCGTGCCTTTTTACCTTCCATTTCACAAACCTACTAGGCCTCCACCCACTACTCCTCCCCCTCACCCCACCCCAGCCTTTCTTCCGCTGAACAGCAGCTTATTCCCCCATCTCCAAATCACCTCCACTGATCCTTTTTGATCTCCCACTAGACTCTCTCTCTCTTCCCTGTTACGCTTGCAAGGCTAACACTTCAAAGACTAAGAACTCCAAAGAGCTAAGGGCTCCTTTTGGGAACTATACACGGAGGAAGCATAAACAAAAGATATTAAATCAATAACGAGAACATGGAACATCGAAAGTGGCAGGAAAAATAGGTTCTAAAGTGACTTGCAAGTTACCTAGAAAATATTTTCATTTTTTCCAATAACATAGGGATAACTCTAGATTCATTCACAGCATAAACTCAAGGTTCATTCACAGCGTGAACTCAAGATTCATTCACAGCGGGAACTCAAGATTCATTTACAGCATAAACTCAAGATTCGTTCACAGTATAAACCCAAGATTCATTCACAGTATAAACACAAGATTCATTCACAGTATAAAACCATAATTCATTTACAGTATAAACTCAAGATTCATTCACAGTATAAACTCAAGGTTCATTCACAGCATAAACTCAAGATTCATTCACAGCATAACCTCAAGATTCATTCACAGTATAAACCCCTAGATTCATTCACAGCATAAACCCAAGTTTCATTCACAGAATAAACTCAAGATTCATTCACAGAATAAACTCAAGATTTATTCACAGTATAAATTCAAGATTCATTCACAATATAAACCAGTAACATTAAGCAATTAACAAAAAATATTTTCTTCCTAGACAGGCATTATGGCAATTCGTACAAATGACACGGTCTTGCTGTCGCCTTTATGGAAGAGACATTTGGCAAACTGAGTTTCATTACTAAAATCCTTGAGAAAAAATACATCGGAAAAACCGATGAATGTCGACATATAGAAGGAAACTCCTGTTGTAAAAATGTTTATTCCTATGCTAACACAAGCAAAAAAATGACAAAAACACTACTGCCACTATACATATATATAGTAATCATTGTAAGTAAGTTAAAACACCGGCAAATAAAATAAGTGCGAAACATGATGGCGAGCTAAAGAGGGCTCTTTCTATTGACATTGCGAGCAATTATTAGTTTTTTCTATTGTCTTTATTATCCAGGTTTTTATCTAACACTGGGCCTGTATGTCAGACAGACTGCAAAGGATGGTATGACGGTGAAAATTTACTAGACTTTGACTTCCTTACAGCCAAAGCTGAGGATCTAAAGCACACTTCATTCTCGATTTGTAAAGAAACAAGGCTGGAAATCCTTGGAAGGAATTACAGAAAATATATGCTGTAAACCTTCTAAGTCTGGACTAAACGATGTAACCACTTGCTGTAAAGTCTCTGTGATAGCAAGAAGAGTGTGAAACATATTTAATGATGAAGTTTCAATTCATTTCAAAATAATCCTAAGGTACATCAGCAAATGGCGGACTATAATAAGAATTTGCAAAAAGAAAATACAATGGTTAATTCCTTAGATACTGAATAAAAACCTGGGTTGAGCCCGCATACAAAATCTTTAGAACAAGAATAAAGTATTTATGTATTTTACGTGGCTGGCCACATCATGGCTGTTAAATTAAATTGTAAGACTGTTCAATTTAATTCCAAGTTGTAACGGCCGTATAAAAGTCAACAGTTTGCTCCTGAAAAATTCAAGAATACACACAACTGACTCACAGACAATTTAACGGAGCTAAATAAGCTTTATTAGCCGTAAAAGTCTACAAGGGTCCTGCTGTCGCGTCCACTGTTTATTTATCATTACAATTTCAAATGTCACGCGTGAAGGGGAATTAATGAAGGCTAATCCTGGACATGGAATATAGAAACGCCATAATGATAAACGGGCAGTCGGTTAGGAATCCGGAGAAAAGAGTAAAACTGCTTTCATTATTGCCTGTTCCTGTTATGTCTGTCTGTCTGTCTCTCTCTCCACCAGTGATGAGTTTCACAGTACACTCATGTGTATGCAGAAAAATTGCATATATATATATATATATATATATATATATATATATATATATATATATATATATATATATATATATATATATATATATATATAGTAGGTGAGTCTCGACTCAGGATACAATCTCGAAGGCGAAGTGAAATGGCACCATCGTTACAATTTGTTTATTATGCCGACGTTTCACGACAATTGCTATAGTCGCATTTTCAAGGCTGCAATGATTAATAAACAAATTGTAACAATGGTATATTTATTTATATATATATATATATATATATATATATATATATATATATATATATATATATATATATATATATATATATATATATATATATACACATGTGCAAACGCACACATGTACACACAAACAAACGCACACACACATATATAATACATATATGTATCTAGTGACTTTAGCTGCTACTTTATGAGATCTCTACCAAACCCACGACATTCATCTACCACGTGTTTTAGCTTATTACATATTTATTTAATAAGGAAGACAATAAGTCAAAGCGGGGATAATAAAGGACAACACACAGAAGGAAAGGAATGAGGTGCTTGTGACTGCACACGAATCTCCTTCCTTCCAGCACAATGCTTTCTTTGGCAGCATGAAAACAAAGGTAACTATTACTGCAGTCAAATCATACTTAAACATAGACTCATTATATTACTCTGTTAATAAATCAATCATATTCATAAACTTAGAGTATGATAGTATATGTAAACACGTTTAAAAAATCTCATATATATATATATATATATATATATATATATATATATATATATATATATATATATATATATATATATATATATACATATGTGTGTGTGTGGGTGGGTGTGTGGTGACCAATATGTAACCCTTTGTTATGAATGAGCTAGTAACAAAAGAACTATTATCTAAAATCTATTAAAAATATAGTTCCATATCACTACTGAAATATAAAAGTCACGTCATTAATTAATATTATGTGCGTAACTTATAATAAAAAAATTCACGAGTTTTTAAGCAGTTTTTAATATAAAAGTTAACAGTCAAACATCAAGTCTCTATTGTGCAATTATCTAGGGATATTCAAAGAATCAGAATATTTATATCCCAAATCTAAAACCAAGCAAGTGCTAAATCTATTAGTATTATCTTATTTTAATGGCCAATATCGATTTTTAAGTTTGTATCAGATTAGATTCGTTGATTAAATAAAAGATTACCATTAAACCGTAATGTTTTGACATAATGAACAATAGCTTACAGACTGCATTTTAATCCCATGATTTCACCCTTAATATAACTATTCAAATCACTCTTTGTTGTAGCTGCTTCACCGATTTCTTGCAAATATATTTCTCCTGTAAAGGCTTCTTATTCTAATGGGTCTATTATGTCATTATAAATAAAAGCTTAGTTTGAAACTGAAATAACAAACAAGTAAAAAATGCGCCAAAGTTTCGTCGGCGCTATCGACTTTTCTGTACATCGTATAATCAAGGCCACCGAAAGCAGATCTAGCTTTCGGTGGTCTCGGTATGAGCTGCGGCCCATGAAACTTTAACCACGGCCCGGTGGTGGCCTGGCCTATATCGTTGCCAGACGCACGATTATGGCTAAATTTAACCTTAAATAAAATAAAAACTACTGAGATTTGAGGGGTGAAATTTGGTATGTTTG
>NC_089787.1:40509906-40512406 GCF_040412425.1 Macrobrachium rosenbergii
TCCAGAGTCTATTGCAAACAGACAATTTCCTTTCTCTTAATATAATAAATAACCATCACCTTTATTTTGATATGAGGGTCCACCAATAAACCTTACAGCACACCACTCCATCAGAAAGTTTGTCCTGATACCTATATATTTTAATAAACTGACTCTCTCTCTCTCTCTCTCTCTCTCTCTCTCTCTCTCTCTCTCTCTCTCTCTCTCTCTCTCTCTCTCTCACCTGTACGCTAGATATAAGTACTTTGAAAACTCATATTGTTTATTATTATGTATAAACTTTTTATAAAAATATGAATGGACTTGTTTCCCTAGAATGAGTAATTACTTACATAAGTAACACTGAAATGTATGTAATAACTACTTTTAAGAGAATAAAGAAGTTTGACTTTGACTCTCTCTCTCTCTCCCCCCCCCACACACCCATACGCACACAGATCATGGTACTTTCAGATCAGAGGTAAGGATGCTACCTACAACAAAAAGTATATAGGGGAAGAAGCACAGCGCCTGTCACCTCACGACGAGCGATTCGTGACCTTCACTCGTACCTTTTTATGCACTTTTGTTCTCAAATATCTCCGTAGCGTTCACCTCTCTATTGTTTAGCTCCACCGTCGGGACACGTACCCTAAGCCAAGGCGCGAAAAAAAAATAATCCTCTTACGGAACATGATATCAACCAGTTTTCGACAATTATCTGACATTTTTTAACTTGTTTTTATTAAAATCAACATTCGGTATATACCATAACATATATCATGTTGGGGTGACTTTGTTCAAAATTATGGAAAAAAGGAGGTGCCGAGAGCGATCCTTCGACCTAGCGGAAAGAATCTCAACAGAATAGGGCTAACGTCCTCTCGCTACGGCTTTGTAATGGAGACAGCTGCAAGTCCGGTGGCACAGGCGCCTTTTGACCTGGAGAGCGATGTATGTCATGACCTTTCTCTGCCCTTTGCGATATATGTCATGACCTCTCTCTGCCCTTTGCGATATATGTCATGACCTCTCTCTTCCCTCTGCGATATATGTCATGACCTCTCTCTCTGCCCTCTGCGATATATGTCATGACCTCTCTCTGCCCTCTCCTTATTCTTCTTCTATAGGATCTTCTTTATGCCTAACTCCGATGAGGCCCCCCGAAAAAATATCTGACTTAAAATGGGATGTTTATGAGAAATTAATAAAAGAAATTGATTTTCTCTCTCTCTCTCTCAGATTTCTGTCACTTGCAACAACCTCTAAATCGTTTTGACGGAAAAGCTATGTTAATTATGAAGTAATTGAAGGAATCCACTAAAGCCTATGTGACTATCAATGAAACTCGAGACAAACAGAGTGAGTAATTCCATTCAAAAGTCACTGTTTCCTTTGGAACCTCCTATACAATGATCTATTCCAATCTCTCCATTACCTACATAGGTTGCTGGCAACATAAGGTGCTCACCGCAGAAAACTTTTCCATAGGTGGAAATGGGGTTACTAGGGAAGTTTACGCCTTGTTGTCAGTGCCAACCTTTTCATAGGCGCATAGTACGGGCCTTCGCAGCATTCCCTTATTACGAGATAAACGACTCTGCCAAGAGAGATTTGCTTCTGTAAATTTTATCCAAATTTTAAACTGATGACTGACTGTTTCTATTGACTTTGCAACCTCTTCGCTCTATTTTCCATCATTTCACATAATGACATTTTGTTCGGCGTAAACTTTCTTTGCAAGGTACTGGCTTTTTAGGTCATTTCTTAAATATGTTCGTACATTTTTAATAATAATAATAATAATAATAATAATAATAATGATAATAATAATAATAACTGATCTCGTGTGAATTTGCCCAGTGAATTGTTTGAAACCTCCGCAGGGGAGGGGGGGGTAGTGCCCACGGTGCACCACATGGCGTGCAATGTAGGGTATTTGCAGCGTCCCTTCGGCCCCTTGCTACGCCCCTCCCTTTTAGCCTGTTATTTCACCTCCTTTCCCGCTTTCTTTATTCAGTCTTGCTGTCCAACACCTCGAAATGTTACTCCCTTTTCTTTATTTTCTTGATCTCTTTACCTTGCTGTCCAACCACTCCAACTCCCTCTTTTTACCGAAAATGCCCTAGTTCTTGGCTTAACAGCAGCCTAAATCTCATAAATCAATAAATCAGTGTGTTGGTTCGTGCAGAGGTCAGAGGTCCATATCAGACACCTTATCCCCTTGAACACCTTACCCCACTTAGGGCCATCCTTAGGGCAAGGGTCATAGTTGGCAGAGAACCTTCTTAAACAACACGCGGCCTTTATCACAAGGGCTTGTCTTTTGCAAAGCACCTCGTTTCATCTCGGCGTCAAACTTTGCAACAAGTGGCTTATAATCCCTTTGTATATTGGTGTTATAGTGAAATCTTGCATGTCGCCGAAGTCGTGTCAAACCATAATAAATAAACGCAACTTCAATTTCGCTATCAATATTGGCTGCTTGGTGCAAAATCTGGTGGCAATATGTTCAAAAAGG
>NC_089787.1:40517406-40612406 GCF_040412425.1 Macrobrachium rosenbergii
GAAGTGAAGAATGTGGGCATGAGTGACTGCAGCAGAGTAAATGGGGCAAAGACAATGGTGGGTTATGTCTTTGTGGCTGTTTACTAACTTTATGGGTGGAGAGATAAGATACAAGAAGTCAGAGGAAGGACAGTAAATGCAGGTGTAAAGCCGTTGGATAAGAAAATATGTTGTGAACAGCAGTGATTCAAGATAGTGAAGAGAAACTAAAGAGACTAGTAGAGAGATTTTGAAAGTGTTTTGTAAGAGGAGAAAGCTGAGAGTAAAATCGAGCAAGAGTAAGGTAAGGCTATGAGGGTAAATTGAAACCAGGAAAACGGAGCTATGAATGTTAATACAGACTATGAGAGAACATAAACAGTAGATTCTTACAGGTGTACAGGAATAAATGTTTCGAATGAGTGTAAGATGAGATTAAAGGCGAGTCACAGAAAAGGTGACACAAGAGTGTAGCAAGATCTATGTAAAAGATTGGGGAAAAACTTGGATTATCTATGGAAGCCAGGCTTGGAATCTATGAAGGGCTGTTGAACCAACTCTCCTCTATGGAAGAGAAGTGTGAATGCTGAATGTAAATGAAAGAAGACGAATCCTATAGAGATGAAGTGCTTACAAATATGATTAAAAAAAAATTGAAAGGGTGAGAAATATGGAGATATAGAGGAGTTGGTAAAAAGATCAGTATATAAGTAAGGAAGAATCAGCGTGTTTTGAGAATGTTCATTCAGGTAAAAAAAAAATTTGAAGAATGACAAATTAGTGAAAATATTATACAATTAGGAAGTGTTCAGGGAAGGAGGAGAGGCAGACCTAAAAAGTTATACACAGATGGGATGAGAGAAGTATTTGAAAGGATGGGTCCTCAACGTCCAGGAAGCCAGAGGGTGCAAGTTAGATAAAGGTGAATGCCCCAATGCGTGTGTGTGTGGGGGGGGGTTGTTCGACACACTACTGGTAAGTCTTCTATGAGGTGTCTAATGCTGAGGAAGTTTTCTGTACACACACACACAGCTCAGTATCACTGTTTGGGAAAGCACCTTAATGTTAAGAGAGAGAGAGAGAGAGAGAGAGAGAGAGAGAGAGAGAGAGAGAGAGAGAGAGAGAGAGAGAGTATATATACACTAATGGGTACATCATGCATGCATACACTAACTAGTTATATATACATTAACTAGTTAGTTTATACATACCCCGAGCCCGGATAAATAAGGAATGGTTGGAGTCACGAGGGGTATCCATCGGTAAGACATCTGTCAAAACGAATTATGAAATGAGCCGTTGCGAAAGTTTCATTAAAAACAGCGACCTCGACAAGGGATTAAGCCGAGACAAAGAAGAAGAAAGAAGTCTTGACTTGTGGTGATGCCGGCGTGATATTACCCATTTAAACTGTTTGTATCTCAGCATATTTCATGGTAACGTTTTGCGAAGACATTTCTATTTCAGTTTTCTGTGTAATTACGATGGACAATTTCATTCAGTAGTATATTCTTCCATCTGCCAGTTAACTTTAGGATTTAATGTGTTTGTATTCAAGCATGTTTGAAAGGTGTTCAACACTTTATGAAACACTTTTCCTGGACGTTAAATCCATAGTTATATATATATATATATATATATATATATATATATATATATATATATATATATATATATATATATATATATATATATATATATATATATATATATATATATATATATATATATATATATATATATATATATATATATATATATATATATTGTTATATTTATTATATCTATCAGGCAGCTAGGAATTAATTTATTCAAGGAATAATTTCACCTTTCATTTGACTGTTGGGCCAAGAAAACATGGCAGGCGAGGTAGACTAGCATATTTGAACTCATATGGAAAGCCCCATCAGCTGATATATATATATAGCAACCCCCTTCACCCCCATCACGCGATATGTAGGAGCAGCAAGTCCGTTAGGGGATGGGAGGCCATTCCAGGTTGTGAGATAGATAGGAACTTTAAGTACTTAATCATAAGAATAATTTTTCACCTTTGCATTTGACTTTTGCAGATTAGGCCTATACTTCGAAGCAAACAATCTGGAAACATGGTTTTCCTGAGCGAGGTCCGCACAGAACCAGCACTCAAGACACATGCAAATTTTTTTTGAACTCATGAAAACTAACCACGGTGAAGCCAACCTCAAATGTTCACCAAAATATCTACAATACAATTAGTCAATAAGCCCCCCTTTCTCCCCCATTTCTCCATATGTCAATTTTCATCCTCCTAAAATGCAGCCCCTTTGTTAAGTCCGTTACGGGGCCTGGGATGACTTGCTTTGAAACCAGGTTGTTCAGTGATTAGTATTCAAATATTCCCTCCATAGTGTAAATTAAGGGCAAATTAATTTAAGTAACTCAATGATCAAGACAGGGCACAGATTTTCTGAGAGAAATTTTTGCTGGCTGCTAATGCTGGCTTTATTTGCAGATCCACGCTCTGCCCGGCGAACTATAGGTGTCAAAGCAAACAATCTGGAAGGACTTTATTACAGATCCTGGCTTTTCCTGAGACGCGAGAGACAATGGAATTGACTGACCTGAGGTCGAAACAATAAACAATAATATACAGTGAACACAAATTACAAGACAAAACATACAGAGCTACAAATGGATTCAGTCTTTGCCTGTAGAATGAAGAAACATGTGATACACAATGATGTGACATTTGTATAAGCCTCAAAGTAAAAATGATTAAAAAAATGACCTGGCAGGCCCCAGGCGTGATAATTGAGCTTGAAGAAAATTAGTCACCAAAGAAAACAAGCCAGCTCCTTTCTCTCCATGAAACATCCTCGATGTGGTGACTTTTTTTCCATTTAAGGTGTCAAAGAAACTCAGCAGGTAAAAGTTACTGCTTTATTACAGATCCAGGCAGCCCCTTTGCCGAGTCACCCTACGCTCCGAGCAGCAATGGAATTCTGCCCTGAGGTCGAAACAATAAACAATAATATACAGAAACCAACCTAATTCAATTCAGTGATTAGTATTCAAATATACAGTCTCCATGTGTAAATGAAGAAACATGTGATACACAATTAATTTTTAAGTAAACTAAAAATGATTAAAATCGTGAATGGCCCCCGTTTTAGGCGTGACTAATTGAGCTTGAAGAAAATCATTGAAGTCACCAAAGAAATCGCTAACGCTGGTTTTATTTGCAGGAGTTTAACTATCCACGCTCTGTGGTGACTTCAGAACCTCCGTCTTGTGAACCCAATCCTTAATGAATACTGCCATCTCTGAAACCAAGGAAGCCAGGATAGCCTTTACTCAGTTGTGCACAAAGCCAATTACAGAAATCATTACAAGCCTTATCACACTTTCCAATTTGAGACGAGTCATTTATGTCACCGTAAATTTCATTTTCATTAAGTTTGACTGCCTGCCGAATCCTCAGTTCCAGCCTCATTTGATTGCTTCATGTGTAAATAAATTCACTGTAATGTAACAATTGACCCATTCCTTATGGCGACCTTCCATTCTTTTGTCAAACTGGTACAATAAGAGAGTTCAGAAGTAAAGTGGAAAGAGCCAGAGAAGGGAGATATGTGAGTGGAATGTCAGAATTGCCTGAGGAGATATGAGATGATATGAAAGAGATTGTGGTGTCAGCAGCAGCAGAGGTGTGTGGGAGGACAAGTGGTAGGCAGAAAACAGGAAAAAGAAACATGGAGGTGGAATCAAGAGGTTCAAACAGCTGTGAAGGAAAAGAGTATAGCCAGAAGAGGGTGGGAAGAAGATAACAACGACCAAACAAGCGAGGAGTATAAACGGACAAAGAGGGAAACAAAGAGTGGTAGCGATTGCAAAGGGAGTAGCCAGGAGAGAATGGTATGAGAAGATGGAACACCGGAGGGAGAAAAGATGATCTACAGAATTACAGAAGCGAGAAGAAAAGACAGGCAGGATGTAGGAGAGGTAGGAATGATTAAAGATGAAAATGGAAATATCTTAATTGAGGAAGAGGAAGTCAGGAGAAGATGGAAAGTCTATTTAGTTTCCCTTCTTACCTGCATATTTCTTCTCAGTTGACGAAACAGTCGTCCACAGCGTCTCTTCCGTAGTCAGCCGCTTACGAGTCTGTTATTTCGAAGGGAATTAGATTAATGTAATTATATCTCTCAGAAAGACGTAATGGAGACGAAATGGTAGCTTATTATTTTAATGATGAAAGTTAACTATAAACTCAAGTACAACTTACGGTTACACTTACTATCTTGAAATCACTCTTGCTAGACAAAGTTCTGTTAAGTCTGTTTGGGACCATGAAAGCAAGGGGAAGCTGCGTCTTCTCTTATGGGGTGACTGAGATTCGAATGCTCTTCTTCTGGCTTCTGGCTTCTCTGGAACCCGTCTCTTCTTGTTATCTTCCAACTCCTTTTTAGTTCCTCATTGGAAGATTTTATCTGTAAGGCCTCCCCTCGAATAGCTTGATTGGGAAGGACGGTGGTGGGTGTTGTTAAAATCTCTCCTTAGAGGATTTGATTGGAAAAGATCTCAGGAGGAGGTGTAAATGGCTCCTCCCTAGAATGTTTGATTGGAGAGGTGTTGAACTACTTCACTTTGTCCAGCCCTTTTTCATGGAATTTCCATGTAAACGCCTCCTGTTCAAGGCAGGGTTATAGATATGGCTGGAATGTTAGCTTCTGACGAGGTGCTGAGTAATCCTTAGTCATCTAAATCGCGAGGGCACAGTTTCCAGATTTTACGATCGGTTTTATGGCCCTGGGCGCGATATACTCGCTCACTGTTTTGAGTTCGTGCAAAATGGTTTCTTGCTGTTTGCTTACTCGACACTTCTAGTCTGGCAATGCATAACAACCAAGGCTTAATTGTTGTTCTCTCTCTCTCTCTCTCTCTCTCTCTCTCTCTCTCTCTCTCTCTCTTATGCTTTCCTATCTAATTTTTCCCTATACCTTTACAAAAGTAAATAAAGCTGCAGGAAAGTCTGAGGTAACAATAGAAATGATCAAAGCATTGGGAAATCTAGGCAAAGATTGGGTACACACACTATTGGAAAAGATCTGGGATGTAGAGGAAATGCCAAGGGACTGGAGCAATGGTTGGATGATTAAAATGTATAAACAAAAAGGAGACGTGCTAAACTGTGGGAACTACAGAGGAATAAAGGTTTTGGAGTATGTATTCAAGATACTAGAAAGAATAGTAGAAGGAAGGTTGAGAGAGTTGATAGATATACACGAGCAGCAGTTTGGGTTTATGAAAGGAATGAGCACAGTGGATGCTGTTTTTAAAGTAAGACAAGTCCAAAAGAAGTATTTAGAAGGAAACAGGAAAGTTTACTTGTGTTCTGTGGATCTTGGAAAGGCGTATGACAGGGTACCAAGAAGAGTAGTCTATTGGTGTTTGATAAAGAGAGTACCAGAGAAGCTGGTAAGGTTAGTGAAGATGATGTATGAGGGTGCAAGAACTACTGTACAAAAAAATATGGGGAGACTGAGACATTCCCTGTGGAGGTGGGCCTCCATTAGGGATCAGCTCTGAGTCCATTCTTGTTCCTCGTCGTTATAGACGCACTGACATCAGAATAAAGGAACAAAATGAACGGTGGGATCTGTTGTTTGCTGACGATTTAGTCATTATATAGCAGACACAGAAGAAGAACTGCATGAAAGGTTTTTAGCATAGAAAGGAGCCCTAGAAAGGAAGGGATTTAAAGTGAACACTGGAAAGACAGAGCTAATGACTAGTAGTAGAGAAGGACAGGAAGAAGTAAACATTCAAGTGGAAGATGGTACAGTGCTAAAGCAGAACAATGAGTTTAACTATTTGGGATCAATAATAACAGAAGAGGGAGGTATTGAGAAAGCAGTGAGACAGAGAGTGAAAGAAGCATGACGAAAATGGAGAGAAGTATCTGGAGTTGTTTTAGACAAGAAAATGCCATTAAAGTTCAAAATGAAGATTTATAAGACAGTTATCAGGCCCGTATTATTATATGGGGCAGAAACATGGGCACTTCAGAGGAAAGAGGAGGGACTGTTGGAAAGAACCAAGATGATGATGGTGAGATGGATTGCTGGAATATCACTACTGGAAAGGTGCGAGAGTCAAGTTATAAAAAGAATGTTTGGTATATGTAATGTAAAGGAAGAGGCTAGGGAAGCTCATTTGAGATACTACGGCCATGTAATAATGTAATAAGAAGAGAGGAGGTGGAACCAATCAAGAGAGCTAAGAACATGCCAGTGATTGGGAGGAGCGTGGGGCGTCAATGGATCAGATGGATGGATGTGATGAGGATGGATATGGGTGCAGTGGGACTGGGGGAAGAAGATGCTAGGAACAGAAATTGATGGATAAAGTTGACTCGAGCGGCCAACCCTGCTATACAGTGGGACTAATAAGGTCGAAAGAAGAAGAAGATTTCAGGTGAGAGGGATTTCAGGCAAAATAGGATTCATAGTAGTACAGCATTTCAGGTGAGAGGGGTTTCAAGTAAAATATGATTCATAGTAGTACAGCATTTCAGGTGAGAGGGATTACAAGTAAAATAGGATTCATAGTAGTACAGCATTTCAGGTGAGAGGGATTACAAGTAAAACAGGATTCGTAGTAGTACAGCATTTCAGGTGAGAGGGATTTCAAGTAAAACAAGACTCATAGTAGTACAGCATTTCAGGTGAGAGGGATTACAAGTAAAATAGGATTCATAGTAGTACAGCATTTCTGGTGAGAGGGATTACAAGTAAAATAGGATTCATATAGTACAGCACTTCAAGTGAGAGGGATTTCAAGTAAAATAGGATTCTTGGTAGTGCAGCATTTCAGGTGAGAGGGATTTCAAGCAAAACATGATTCATAGCAGTGCAGCATTTCAGGTGAGAGGGATTTCAAGTCAAACAGGATTCATAGTAGTGCAGCATTTCTGGTGCGGGGGATTTCAAGTAAAACAGGATTCATAGTAGTACAGCATTTCAGGTGAGAGGGATTTCAAGTAAAATGTTATTCCCTGAAAAAAAGAATTTCATGCACAAACTATTGAGTGCAAGCATAATGATCAAGTCCTCATTACCAGAGCACACGCGAAATGCTATATTCAGGCCCAGATACTTGTTACAGCCTAAAGCTGACCTTTAACCTGCTCGTTCTTCTCAGAAACTAAATGTGACACAAACTGAATTCTAGTTCTTTTGAACGATAATAGCATTAAAATAAGCTATCAAATAAAAAAACATATTGTTTATCAATCCAAAACATCAAGACAAAAAGTTCTCCTTGCGATAAAAACGTTACTGCAGAAAAATCTCAAACATTAAACTGTCTGAAATAATAAGATTACATATTATTCCATCTAAAAAGATCTTGAAAACACTGTGATACTTCATGGCCAACAAGTAACCAAAACACACAGTACAAATAAAACAGAACGCTATACAAAACCTGTCTACAAAAAAAAAAAAAAAAAAATTCCAAGCCCTACCTTAAAATCCATCTCAAAATTTAAACAAATTTTCCTTTCACCAAAGACAACTACTACTCCGCCAAATGTCATAAAAATCTACCAATGAATTTCTTTAGAAAATTATCTTACAATGGACAGGGAGAAACACATCCGGACGGTACAAGAGTAAAAGCATAAAAGCCACTTATGCGAAGTCATTCACTTAATATTCCCATTGATGCAAGATAATCCCAGTGTCGGTCCGATCCTCAGAGTAAGCCTAAAGCGCCTTTACAGCTTGGCTATAAATGGAGCAGACTCATCGTTTTTTTTTCTTTATTGCTTAACAAAATGAAGGTTTTGGTTATCAAAACTTAACAAGCTAAGAGTTTACCGAAAGCATTCCCACAGGATCACAGGTTACATGTTACATATTGATATATTTCATAATATTATTTAACATTTTTACTGCAGAGAAGAATATATATTCTGTTGCTATACATTCACGTATATACAAGTGTATATATACACACGCACACACACACACACACACACACACATACATATATACACATATATATATATATATATATATATATATATATATATAGTTACAGTTGCATGGGCTTTGGCAGATGAGTTTTTAATTGATTACTGTATTTTATGTAGCCCTGCTTCGCCAAAGGCACACACAATCTGTCAATTGAAGCTGAAGTTACCCTCAAAGGACAGACAATTACTTAATTGGATTAGGTCGCCAGTCGGAAACTACGTATGGAATAATGGATTACTTTGTAACAAAGAAATTGCATCAAACCCCTTTACTCCCAACTTAGTCCCAACAAAGAAAGAATGTGGGGTGATAGTGAGGAAATTATGTGAACTTTTAGTCAACGTCTGACACAGTCATTTTCCCCTGCTCCCGTAAAAGAATATAATGCAATGAATGTTTGTACTCGAGTAGATATCGTACACGGGTTTAGTATTGGGAAGGCTATTTCTCTTCCAACAATGGGCTCAGGGTTCAAGGATTGCTTTTACTTTTACTTACACTTGACTTTCCCTAATTTTCACTTACTGCACGGGAATAGCTCTTGCAATTTCACTAGGCAATATTAATTATTCATACACTAGACTTCCTAAAAGAAATATGATTATACCAGGTTCTCTCATAAATGGTGGCTGAAGGGGAAACAATGGAAAAGGTTTAAGTACAGTGGAAGAATACTAGCAAATCGACGAAAAAATTGTCAATTTCAGACTTACCGTGTCATAAGTTGCTTGTGCACTGCAACTGCCGATCGGGGTTCTCGAATAACACTTATTTTTGATTCACTTAGTAAAACAACAGATAGGAAAGGATAAAGGATAGAATTGCTCGGAGCACAGCTACATGCTCGGTTCACAACAGACGGCCTCTCTCTACTGGCGTCAGTCAGGTCAGCGTAGGGCAAAGCTGTTTGTCCGACATTCGTCCATAGCCACCGGCATTCTGAAAAATTGACAGAGACATCGCCAAATGCATGGGACAGAGAAAAAGGAAGCTTAAGACCACCTTCACTAGAGGCGACTTGGTTAAGCACCCCCTGTGGGTTAGGCCCCCTAATGCTAACCTATCAGCTACTAAAAGCAGTTATTTTTTGAAAACACGGCCTACCTCTGCCCGCTTAGCTTCAACAGAGACGCTGTCCCGTCTTTGTTAGAAGGACATTCTTACTAAATAATGCAGAGACAGCGAACAGCAAAATATTTATAAAAATATATATATCAGCGCCTGCCCTATGAGCCTACAGAGGCCCAGGAGGACTTTAACTTTTTAAACTAATATATATATATATATATATATATATATATATATATATATATATATATATATATATATATATATATATATACATATACTACACACACACATATAACATCGTACGTCTTTTTCCCTTTAGAGGAGGTGGCTCCAGAGAGTTTTTAGCAAGCCTTTCGTTGAGAGGTTGCTAGTTCCCCCTGTCATTTTTCACCCTACTTGAGACCCACCAGTCTGTACCAGTATCTAGTTCATCAATATAAAATACCCAGACAGAAAGTTTTCTTTATGATTAATACTAAACAAAACAAAACAAAACAAAAATCCTGGTTATTAAATTGTTTGAAATGATTAAATTACGAAATACTCCCATTTAAAAAGATCTTGAAAGCTCTGAAATCCCTCATGGCCAACAGGGAACCAAAATCACTGAATAGATGAAACAGAACGGTGCCCAAAAGAGCATAACACCGCAAAAGCGTCTAGAAAAAAACAGTACAGGGTCAACACTCGAATCCATTTCAAAATTTCCGCCACTTTTCGTTTGACTAAGGACAATTACTTCAGCAAATCTTGTAAAAATCAATCTATAAATTTTCGAGAAAATTATATTAAAAGGGACAGCTTGATTTTGTGATTTTTTAAAGTTTAGGCTGTCAAGACAAGCACTGGGACACTTTTCGTCATTCAGCGCTTAGGACAATAGAAAGAGGGAGTTGTATGGTTGGGCAGAATAATAAAGAGATCCAGAAAACAAACGAGATGATATACAAGGTTCTAAAGTAGGTGAAACTCATAGAGAACCCCCACGGTTGCACTAAGAGGTAATAGTTAGAGAGGTTGGACAGAAAGGCTGATGAAAGGAAGTGGGAACGGAGGTAAAGTAAAGGCTGAAAAGTGGTACAGCTATAGTGGCCAAGGGACCGTGCGAACACCCATTAGCAATGCCTACAGTGCACTGGCGGCGCTAACCTATACAGGGCTTAAAATGAACAGAGAGACAGACATCTGGAAGGAAAGAGTGTCGCATAACCATCAGCTAAGGGTAAAAGCATAGTCGCCGCATAACTTCCTTGCTGGAGGTAAATATAAAGTAATATATGCGCAGTCATTTTCACTTAATATTCTCATTCATGTAACATAATCCCAACGTCAGTACATGACGGCCGCTCTTCAGAGCAAAGCGCCTTGACAGCTTGAGCGCGACAGATCAGAGCCCATCACCCCAATAATGAGGGAGAGTCTGGGACGAAAGGAAACGGGGCTCAGCATAAAAAAGGAGCAGACCCACTTGGTTTATTTTCTTGAAAATGAGGCTTTTGGTTCGTCAATTAATCTTCATTGTTGAAAAACATAAGAGTTTCCCGAAAGCATTTTCACAGGAGCAAAGGTTACATGTCATACACTCTATTTTATGACATTATTAAACCCTTTACTGCAGACAATACATTCCAGTGCTCTACAATCGCATATATACAAAACACACAGTATATATATATATATATATATATATATATATATATATATATATATATATATATATATATATATATATATATATATATAATCACGAAGCTACAAATGTCGTTTAATATCAGTTCACGTTACTTCAAGAATATCCCCGATGAGGAATCATCTCCGAAGGGGAATTATAAGTGATAAGTGGTTTATCACTTATAATTCCGCTTCGATGATAATTCCCCATCGGGGATATTCCCGAAGTAGCGTGAATTGATATTAAACGAAATCTGTAGCTTCATGATTGCATATAAATCATGGTGTGATAAAGTATGTCATATATATACGGTATATATATACATACATATATATATTTATATATATATATATATATATATATATATATATATATATATATATATATATATATATATATATATATATATATATATATATATATATATATATATATATATATATATATATATATATATGTTACAGGGAATACGTGTAATCAGGGATTACGCGTAATCACTAGGGAATATGTGTAATGACCAATTCCCTTGGGAACATTTGATCCCCGAGGGCTAGTACTAAACACGGCAAAACAGTGATTTATCTACCCAGTTTTGCCGTGTTTAGTCTTAAGCCTGGGAGGTCAAATGTGTTTTTGCCGTGTATAGTATTAGCCTGGGGATCAAATCCACTTAGGGACATTTGATCACCCAGGGGCTAGTACTATACACGGCAAAACACATTTGACCTCCCAGGGGCTTGTACTAAACACGGCAAAACTGGGTAGATAAATCACTGTTTTGCCGTGTTTAGTACTAGCCCTCGGGGATCAAATGTTCCCAAGGGAATTGGTCATTACACATATTCCCTAGTGATTACACGTAATCCCTGATTACACATATTCCCTGTAACATATATATATATATATATATATATATATATATATATATATATATATATATATATATATATATATATATATATATATATATATATATATATAACATATACGCCTTTTTCCTTGAGACTCAAAGAAGGTGGCTTCAAAAGGTTTTACTAATCATTTTAATATACGTTGCTATGAAACAGCCCACCACAATCTCTAGGTACCAGTGATAGTTTACAGCTGATGTCAACTGAGACACAATTGGTTGTAACGGACTTCACCGGATATCTAGTCCACCTTGGTAAGAATTCTTCACGCTGGTAAGACAAGCGTTTAACCACTAAACTCCATAAAAAGCGTCTATGCACTAATACTTACAAAACAATTTCCGACATTCTCTACTTTTAGAGTAATCTTCAATATCAACGTTATTACTTAGCAATGCTTTCCAGATACAAACATATAAATGGAAGAATTTGTTGCAGAAGAAGAAAGCTCTGGCCAATGAAAAAACATCTGTATTATGATTTCATACTTGTAGACGCTTCGATGAATGACAGATGAACATCACAAACAGAACGTGTAGGGACAATTCAAATCACAACTCAAGGGGGTGGGGGATATGTTCATGTTAAGACTTAGAAGGGAGAAAGAATATAATAGAATATAGAATTTAGACCAAATGCCAAGCGTTGGAACCTTTGAGGTCATTCAGTGCTGAAAAGGAAATTGACGGTAAAGAGGTTTGAAAGGTGTAACAGGAGGAAAACCTCGCAATTGCACTATCAAAAAATTTTTAGAAGTTGGAAAGTAAGATGGAAGAAAGAGAATATGAATGTAGATACAGTAAAAGGAATGAAAGGGATTGCAGCTAGGGGCCGAAGGGACGCTGCAAAGAACCTAAAGTAATGCCTACAGTGCACCGCATGAGGTGCACTGACGGCACTATACGGGATAGAAGGGAGAAAAGATGCTGGGAAATGTGTCCAGAAAAAGCAGCCCATACGACCTTCCCTCCGGTCGTTGGCCTTACACCACAACGGGGCACGGGCAGGGTGAGGCCTATTGGACCAAATGAAACCCCTCTCATAGGACTAATAACCATTAAGAGGATTAACACCAGGCATGGAAGTCATCCTGTCAACCTGGGCCCATCGCAGTTGAAAAAGCCCCAACTGAGATCCACTTACTCTTCGAAGTTTTTACCTCTTCAAGTATTCTTTCCATCGACTAAATCCATTCTTGGATAATTAAAATCTTCTATTACAACGGTTATCAGTAAAAACAGCAACAAAAACAATAATAATTTTAACTATAAAACAGTTTTGACACTCATATTTCTGATGATATTTAAGGGAAAATTTAACAATGCTTAGGAAGCATTCATTTCCAAGCACTATAACATTAATAGTAATTACGTTACTGGGAAGATCAGAATCTGAACCTGTACAATTGAAACAGTTCAAGCCAACATTTCTTGAAAGTAATCTTTTCTTTTTTATGGTTCAGCTCTTTTTGGGGAAGAATGCAACAGTAACACAGGAGGTACGCTGGAATCTTCTAACCCCATAAATGAACGGATTTTTTTAAAGAGCCGCGAAAGACTAAGATATTTCACCATTGGATGAATTTCAGGGCAACAAAACTGGGCCTTGCACAAAGGGTGCACATTATGTCAATACCAACAACTTGTAGATATAACAAGAAAGTGGAATGTAAAAAAAATAAAGAAGGATTACGTTTATCAATAATTTCGGGTAGTAATTTTAGACCGAGATCAAGAGAGACATTCTAAAAAAAATAGCATTTACAGGACCTCTTAACAGGTGTTTGAAGGAAATAATACCCAGAACACATTCACAGAAGCCAGAACACCCTTTCATGTCAAATGAAGAATGAATAAAATGGTGATACAGACAAATGAAGTTTTGCAAAAGTTCAGAATGCACACCTCTGTCAGTGGATCCCTCTTCCTCCCTCACTAGACTACTGAAAAGATGTCAATCCGTTTACACACGTTTATACTCTATAACCCGTCTCTGCGTCAGTGACCTTTGACGTTACGACGTCAGAGAGTCTTAAATCAATCAATCAATCTATTACTTTTCCATTTAAAGGAGATTATGCACCAACTGCCCAGTCATGATACTTAGCGTTGCTCCAAACACGTGGGTCTTTCTTCTCATTCTTCCTGATTATTTTTTACGTAATAATCCTTTCTCCGTGCGAGGAGGCAATTTCATTTTCTTTTCATATGAACGGCAGCCTTTTACTTCCCTTCACTTTCACTCAGCTCTTGTTGTTCGTTTTGCAATGGTTTGTTCCATATATATAACTTAAATATTCTCTTCCTTTACTCTAACTAGAAATCTTAGGTTGTGCTTGAATGTGTGTGAGAATTTTTAAATGAAAGATAAATAAAATGCAGCTCAGGAAGAGAGAGAGAGAGAGAGAGAGAGAGAGAGAGAGAGAGAGAGAGAGAGAGAGAGAGAGAGAGAGAGAGAGAAGACGACTTCATATGACGATGTTGAATAATGATAATATTTAAACATACATATAATACACATACATACATGTCCAATCTATCTATCTATCCATCTATACATGTATATATATATATATATATATATAATCACAAAATTGATAAGGCTGTGACACCAGTATAATTAAGAAATTAAATTTTCTTGTATCTTTCCGACATATTGGATAACTGTCCTTGTACCAGTACCAATAAAATACCTTATAATGTTAGGTCAAAACATAATTACCTAAAAATTTTCAGAATTAATTTTTTATCGCAAAATTTGAACCTTATATTTTAGCATTTTCTATATTTGCGATATCTCTGCATAATTCTCCTTTTTACCCATGTATTAATTATTTGAAACATCTTCATTCCTTGATATTGGTGAAGTATTATTATTATTATTATTATTATTATTATTATTTTTTTTTTTTTTTATTATTATTAGTCATTTTAATTTTTTTTTTTTTTTGGTCTGCATCACAGTCCATCCTTTTCTCACTACTGGCTGTTTCTAGTAGCACACTCTTCTGCATGAGTCCTGGAGCTACTCATGCAGAAGAGTTTGCTACTAGAAACAGCGCAGATAGTGAAAAAAGTGATGGACTCCTATTATTATTATTATTATTATTATTATTATTATTATTATTATTATTAATAAATGACCTAGCCAACTTGATACATTAAAGCACACTGCTCCGAGCCCAAGGGCTCAAATAAGGAAGCCCAGTGAGGAAAAAAATGTGAACTGAAGAAAAACCTATATAAGACAAAATGACAGAGTGAATCGAATAGGATAAAACGATTAAACTACGAAATGAGTCTCATGTGAGCCTGCTCGCCCAGAAACTATTTGCTGTCATCTCTAAGAACGTCAATCTTTTTTAATATCCTGTAGGCCTTGATGGTCCTAAGTTCTCTTCCAGCTTACTCGTTTGGTCTAGTATTGATTAAAATACCGGACAGGGATTTTTCCATCTATATTTAAAAAAAACAGTATACTCCTCACTTTGACAAATTCGCTGTGTAAATTAATCTAAAACTTAAAAGGTTCCGCAATCTGCAATGTTCTTGCAAAGCCTGTCACGCTGTATCAGCAGTGAATCAGTTTCCGATGATAAGATTATCAGTCACGCGGTTTAAAGTAATGTTTACCTATCACGCTGCTAGGGTCAAGGTGCTGCTCACGAGACTTCCTGTTTCCAAGGCGATCGTGATAGTAGGGATTGGATGCTCTATTTTCTCCTACTAATTTTGGCAGCAGTGTTTTCTTTTTCTCCAAACTGATAGTTAAGATTTCGGCAATCCATCTTTGATAACTTCCAGGGAAGAGACTTTACCATTAGGATCTGCGTGCGAACGCTCGCGCGCTGTGTATGTGTCTCCAAAGCTGTGAGAAATGGTCTCGTACATCTTAACTTCAACAGTATCCAATTGTCGAATAGAATGTAGAATTTAGGCCAAAAGCCAAGCACTGGGACCTATGACATCATTCAGTGCTGAAACGGAAACTGAGAGTAAGGAGGTTTGAAAGGAGTAACTGGAAGAAAACCTCGCAGTTGCACTATGAATCAATTGTTAGGAGAGGGTGGAAAGTAAGATGGAAGAAAAGAGAATACGAAAGGAGGTACAGTAAAAGGGACGAAAGGGGTTGCAGCTAGGGGCCAAAGGCACGCTGCAACGAACCTTAAGTAATGCCTACAGTGCACCGTATGAGGTGCACTGACGGGCTCTACCCACCTACGGGGTCCAATCGTCCAATTGTCGAGGACCAGAGACGTTTCATTCCAAGTAATGCAGATCTGTGGAAAATATGTAAAACTATTTCAGTTGTTGTTCATTTTTCATACGTTTATTTATTCGAAATCTAGGGCACCACTGACTTCCTTCATCTGTGCTTTCATGTTTCTCCCTTCTACTGGCTTTCTGTCGTTTGTTTCCACTCAATTTTAATTTAAGCAACTGGTGCCAAAGTGAGTGGTCTACACTACGAGATAAGAAAGAGATATGACCCAGAATATTAAGATTCATGTTATGTAACAGTTCCGTAAATATCAGAACGTGAAACGACTCTTTTACTCTCATAAATTCACAACAAACTGAACATAACTGAGCAGGACCCACATGAAAGGCATGATCACCGACATCCTAAATTAGTCATCCTTTCTTTTAAAATTTGACGTTTTCTTTCATACTACGGAGATCACAGAAAATGGAAAACTCAATTTTTAGACGCACATCACGCGAACACATTTCTGAAAATTGGTAGGGAAGAACCAATGTTCAAAGAACTACATCCGTGTTCACTGCAGCAAAATTTGACTTGCTCCCATTTTAAACAGTGGTACTTAACTTCAAAAATACACGCAGTTAAGTCCTGTTTCAATCAACGAGTTCTAACTGAACCTTTTTACTGTCGGATGTTAAAGTAATCTTGAAAATTCCTTAATACATCATTGAAAGTGCAATTTACAAAACTTCAAGATAAATGGTTCAGTTGAAAGATATATCGGCAGAGAGAGAGAGAGAGAGAGAGAGAGAGAGAGAGAGAGAGAGAGAGAGAGAGAGAGAGAGAGAGAGAGAGAGAAAGTCTTTGAGGAAAGAGGAAAGGGTAATTTGAGAATACACGTGTACAAGAGGAAAATGTTTCAACTTTGCAAAAAAAGAATACACGTAAGAAAAATTTTTCAACTCTAAAAAAATAAATAAATAAAATCCTTAACATCTGGGAGACCAACTTCACCAAACAGAGCTGTATACGCCATGGAACCAAGTTCATAATGGTTACTAAATATTCCTGTAAAAATGTTTCCCCTTTACTCCAAACGACGACACATGACGGAGCGAGAGGGACATAAAAAAAGGGTTATATTGCATCATCTGATCAATCGGAAAAAATGTTACAGTATCCAAAAATCTGGAAAAGAATAGCTTAAGTCACAAGGAATCTATTATATTTTTTGTTTTTGGCACTCAGAACAGGGATATAAAATAGACTTGGACTCAACAGCTTTTAGTAACACCTTAGCACGAATATGGAGAGATCGTATGAAAAAAAATGTGAATAGATCACCTATGGCTCAGCTGGGATATTCCCAGGTTCGAGGATACTTTGAGTCAGAAAGTCAGTAAACATCTGAAGAGACAACAGTAGTTAATTATACATTAAATTGACTTTGATTACACGATAGTAGTCGGTTACTGTGTATAGAAATCCGACAACCCCAAAACTTACATTTCTAAAATTTTAATGATTTCGTAAAGATTATAATCGCCTTTCTTCTCCTTAAGAGACGGTTTGTGAGCAACAGCCAGTTAAAACTCATATTCTCTACCCTTCATACAATATCAGTAAAGCGATGAATAAAGTAAATCCAATTAATTATATTAGTCTAACAAACAACAAACTCATGTAAATGGTGTGATACAACGTCCGTGTTTATAAAGTATCAAGGTTTCTTATCACCTCAAATCTGATTATCTGTGTCGTTTTTTCACAAATAAATACCATCAAGACTTTGAAAAAGTAAAACGCACACACACACACACACACACATATACATATACATATATATATATATATATATATATATATATATATATATATATATATATATATATATATCCTATATTGGTTTGTGTGTGTATACAATCTTTCAAAACAGTCAATCTGTTCATCTTAGTTTAACTTTCATGAACAAGAAAATATCATATTATAACTTGCAACAGAAAATACATATTGCTGTAGTCGCATTAAGAGGGCGTATGATTAACTTATAAAAGAAAGATCAGATATTTTACCTGATGTAAGATTACAAAGCTTGTCAGTGAGATATTTACGACTGAGGTACAAAACCGACGTGATGGATGCGACTAAGAAACCAGTCGTTTATCAAACGCCTATCAAAACATATAAATTCATATAAAATTAAAATACAATATTAGTTATATATCATTCTTCCACCTGGGACGATTTCCTCTTTCCACGCAAACGGCACAATAGTGGAAAACGAAACAACAGCATAAGTAAGGATTACATGAGAGAAAACTAATCTCATTAGATTTACCAGTTTAAAGCTGATAAACAGAAGTTATCTGAAAGTATGATAAAAGAGAGAAACAAATATTTCCTTCTCAAGGACAATCATGCAGTACAAAATAATACAAAAAACGGAACATTAATGTTCACATATGCAAAGGGTCGTTACCACCGCAGCGATTTGAGAGAGAGAGAGAGAGAGAGAGAGAGAGAGAGAGAGAGAGAGAGAGAGAGAGAGAGAGAGAGATGACAAACATCCAGGAACAGAGAGAGAGAGAGAGAGAGAGAGAGAGAGAGAGAGAGAGAGAGAGAGAGAGAGAGAGAGAGAGACCGATGACAAACATCCAGGGAACACATCATATAACTGTCAACTTGGTAAAAGGAGTTACATAAAGTCCCACCTTCTAACTGAGCCCAGTTTATGTACATATGCAATTATAAATCAGGAAAAGAACACCTCCACAGGTATTTGATTTGTGACTGTTATCGACGTCTAATCGTCGACCTCAATAAATAAAAACGGATCGCTGATAACATCTGAAAAGTCGCGACCTAAGACTTCCACTTGTACATTTGTCACAGTGACATGTGCTTGTAAAATCGGCGAAAGGCTCTTAATTTTAAATGTCCAGAGGAGAGTATCTATTAGTTATTTACTTATTAACTAACAGGATAAAACGCCGCAGTAATATGTTTTAAAAACTATCAGCACTTAGCGCCTCAACAAATAACCTGTGTCATAAAAAAATTATCGTAAATCTGGGAAATTAGCTGTTAACAGGTTCGAAGTGGTGCTTAGGTCCCATAAATAATCTCTCTCTCTCTCTCTCTCTCTCTCTCTCTCTCTCTCTCTCTCTCTCTCTTTCTCTCTCTCATCATCACATATTTTCATTTGGTATTCTTTCCTCAATTCTAAACTATACTAAGAGGAGGAAGGTATTTAATCCTAGATATTAAAGGCTTACTTTTTCTGACTGAGTATCCCTTATAACAAAGAAAAGTTTAGATCTGACCATTAAATCACAATATTGTAATGGGCAAGTCCAAATTCTTAATTTTTTTTTCTAATGTAAAGAACTAGTTCATGGTGAATGATATAAATATTGGACCGGGAGGAATCACCAATGAATCTGTCTTTCCAACAATCAGATGACTGAGGGTTAAATTGTCACTCAGCAGAAGAAAGCTAATCCTGAATCCAAAATGACTCTTCCGTGAACACATGAGTGAATATGAAAGACAATGAAGTATATCCATGAGTAGCATCATGGCCAGGAAGAAAAAGAGGCTGACATACAGCTAAGAAACTAAACTGATTTCATCAAAATGAAGTGATGAATCAGCTATCTGCATAATTTTGTTACATCAAACGTATGATGGAAAGATGGACCAAATCCTTGGGAACGAACAAAACTTTCAACCCTTGAATAGTAACTCTTGCCTAGAAGTGTACATCAAAGGCCTCAGTCTGATGGTCATTGGTTAAGAAGGATAACAATAATTATTTCATCTTTCTGAGGTGACTAGGTTACACATACAGCTCGAACAGAGATGTTCCATGGGGCCATTCTCAAGGGAGTATAGGTGCAGCCAGTAATTCCTGGGAACTAAATCTACAACTTAAGCCAGGCACAAAGACAGAACCTATGTCACCAGCAAGATGAAGAAGAAGAAGAAACTGAACTGCAGTGACTTGTATCCATATTCTAGTGCAAAGCTGTCTGTAGGTTCATCATCGAACTAAGGGTGCACAAGTACCTCTCTTTCCATGATGTAAGTGTAAGGGATCTGCTTTCCTGTTTTGTGCTGCTATATACATCAAACCTATACCTGTAGATGTGGGGAAATGTTTAAATGCTTATGGTAAATGCAGCAAAATATAAGTACTTTTTCTAAACGTTCCGTTTTCAGAGAGAGAATCAGTTTCCACAGATATATATATATATATATATATATATATATATATATATATATATATATATATATATATATATATATAATTATCAACGAAACGAATAACATGGAAAAGAATGCCCATACGAACCTGAAGCTCAATTTTCCCGTTGACAGTTCCAGTTCTTACTTGAAAAAAATAACAAGATATAACTGCTCCCATTTTTCCTGGAAAAATCTGCTTATGCCAATTAAGCCGTCATACACACTGCAGCACTTATTTAGAGCTGGATTAGACTATATCTGATGAATTATAGCTGCATGAAAAAAACAAATGAAAAATAAAAGAGTTCAATTTTTTAAACTTAGAAACCAACAACGCCAACAACCAATATACGATCATAGTTTAACCTCTTTTACCAACTTTTCAAACTTTATTTCTCCATATTTATCATCCTGTATTCCATTTACCCTTAAAATTCAACTTTCTTTGTTGAGAAAAACTTTCACCAGTATCTCAAGTTTCTTTTTACAATCACCGGTCAACACAAACATTATCATTTTCAAACTTCAGTCACTCCACACTATTCTCAACTCATTTTCTCATCCCACAGATTTGTATTTACATCTCTTATCCTTTCTTTGGTTTCATACATGCTCCTCTTCTAAATTTATTAAATAATCATACGGACATAGCTTAAACTTGTCTGAGACCCAATATTTACATCTAACAAGTCACTTTAACATCAATGCATTCTTCGCTTTCATCATAAAATTTTTAATTCTACCCATCAAATTACCATCTTCTTACATAGTCATCAGATTTTCCTATATTTATGTATGCCGATAACAGCCTTTCTTAACCTCACTAACAAGCAATCTGTTAACTAAAGACTCTTTTATATGAAAAAATAAAAACTGTTGAGATCTAGTGAAAACATAACTGATATCATTCAAAGGAAAAGGACAAAGGGCAATGGTAGAAGGTTTGTGCACTGAAATAACATGCAAACGAGAGAGAGAGAGAGAGAGAGAGAGAGAGAGAGAGAGAGAGAGAGAGAGAGAGAGAGAGAGAGAGAGAGAGAATATATGTCTACTAATAAGGAAAAGCGCTGATGTCGCTCTGTCAACAACAAACAAAACGATGATGGAATAAGTGAAAAAAATATATAAAAAAGCAAGACTGTTAAAAGCGATACTTTTCTTTCATTCTGGGAGGCTTCATCACCATTCTATGTTGGGGATGACATAAACAGTGAAATATGATTCTGCGGTGCCTTTTTCTCAGCCAGAGAACTGGTGAAGACCATTACACATGAGTAAGGCTGTAGTGAATTTAAAGGATACAGTCATTGTGTGAGGAAAGGTCAGTTTGTTAATGTCCCGATATAACTCGCTTTCATAACAGAGGAATAAAAGTGATTGGTAAATAGCCATAACAAAAGAAAACAAGTAGAAAATGCGCCGAAGTTTTTTCAGTGCAATCGAGTTTTCTGTACAGCCGCTAAAGCGTATAATCAAGGCCACCGAAAATAGATCTATCTTTCGGTGATCTCGGTATAATGCTGTATGAGCCGCGGCCCATGAAACTTAACCACGGCCCAGTGGTGGACTATCCTATATTTGCCAGAGGCACGATTATGGTTAACATTAACCTTAAATAAAATAAAAACTGCTGAGGCTAGAGGGCTGTAATTTGGTATGTTTGATGACCAGAGGGTGGATGATCAACATACCAATTTGTAGCCATCTAGCATCAGTAGTTTTTAAGATCTAAGGGCGTACAAAAAAAATGGGAACAGAATAAAGTGCGGTCGGACAGACAAAGCCGGCACAATTGTTTTCTTTAACAGAAAACTAAAATATGACCCGATAAGAAAAAAAATGTACACAGTTAAGGAAAATACCAAATTGATCAGAAAGAACATTCCTAAATGAAAATGACACACTAACAGGGAAGACAGCAGTCATGTTACAAGCAAGGGATTCAATGGACACAAACTGAGGGTCATACTATAAGAGCAGGTCACAATAAAGTTAGTTTCACACTATACCAGTAGATACACGGACCTGCTTAGTCTATCTCTATAAGTAGAAGGATCGATCTCTAAGGTGACTGTATTCTAGAATTTTAATATAAATATGTTGACAATAACGGCGCTCCTGGAAAAGGAGAATCAGGAAAACCGAAGAAGGGTATTTTACTCTTTGTAAAGAACTGTTTCGTTAAGAAGGAAATATCTGTTTAATGAGTTAATATTATCAAAAAGGCTGACAGTAAAGGAAATGACTCAACAGTCAAATATAAGGAAAATTTAGTCATCTGATGTAACTGATTCTAAAGTAAATTTTATCTTAACAGTTTAAAAATGGTTCGTGTTCGTGTAAAAGTAAAACTGTTTCTGGTTGATAAAAATGAAAAAATTACAAAAGATAAGACAACCTACATAATTCAGCTGTTTACGTAACTGACGTTGAAATAAATTTCATTTTTTACGCGTTATGTAATAAATCAAAATAGTTTAAGTTCATATACTACAATAAATTTGAAGTTTCACGTTCAAATATAAAGCAATGGAACTTAGCTTGCAAAATATAAGGCTCAGAGGAAACAGATTTTGAATTAAATTTCACATTTCATGAAGGTAATCAAAATGTTCATTGGTAATAAAAAAAGACACTTTCAATCTCTAAAAAAAATGTTAGTACTGCAAAAAATTGAAATTAAGCTTGAAAAATTAAGTATTCTGGGCTAACTGAATTTGAAATAAATTTTACAAATCATTTATTACATTAAAATGGTTTATATTCACGTACAAACCAATAAAGGCATAATCAGTGTAACTAAAACAATAATTTGGCTCAAATTTTCATAAGCATTATTTTATTTCGTATGCAAAATGTTAACTTTCAAACTACGTCAACGATTTTGCTTTGCGTATTTATCAGGCATTTTTCGAAATGCTGACCATTTGTGGGTTAATGCCCTTGAATATCAATATAAATATATGTACAACGTAAAATATTTTCACTGAATTTTAAATGCTTCAGGGACACCTGCTTTATGTATTAATTTTGTTGTACTAACTAAAAAATGAACTATAGTCCTAATTACCTGTTCTAATTCTTTCCTTAATCCAGCCCTAATTATCTCCTTCGCATTATGCTGTTGTCTCTGTGAGACATCATACAGAGACAAGAATGTTATGAGTATTTCTTTATCTCTGTTGGCCCAAACAGTGCCCACAAGGCCGCTTCTACGTTCCCAGTATCCCACACGAGGCCAAGAGACTATCAAAGAAATGGTCATCACTGGACCGACAAAGCGAAATATTAGAGCCAGAAGTAATCTGACCGACAACTGCCTGTGACGGTCCTCAAGAGGGCTGGTCCAAATGTGAATGCAATAATTGTATATATAAGTTGACAATTTTGTCGGTCCGGTGGAAATTTTGCCGTGAGTTTGAGAAATAATACTGAAAACAATGGGACAACCTGCAAAGCGCGCCGTTCATACTCGGAAAGTCAGGGCTGGTCCTAATTGAAAACTGGTTAATACCTGAACTTGCATCAATTAACTGGTCAACTAGTGAGTTGACAAAAAAACATTAAAAAATTTTGTCGATTTCTGTAAAGTGAGTTAGGCCAGAAATTGACTGGCCTCATACTGGGCATGAAACAACAGGACGCACCCATGCAAAGCATGCCGTTCTTTAACCTTAATTAAAATAAAAATGTCACAGTAGATCCGCAATTTAAAACTGTTTGATGATTGGATATCAACCTGTATTAAATATTTTAGGGCGGACTTAGTCACATTTAACATCTCGAGATTTCTTTTCTAAAAATACAGAAGAATGGGGTTTTTTCTTTTCAGTGAGGCACTAATGAATGGAAAATGTTTTTCAGTGAGACCTAAGAATTTTAACTCAGTAGTATGGTTAAACCGTAACTAACAATTACCCACAAAACCCTACAATGAGATTACGTTTGTCAGTGACCTCCTGTAACATTAGTCCCATTAATTTTCATGAGGCCGTGGGAGGGTTATATGGAGCCTACGCCAACTTAACAATGCTAACTGCCTTTGTTTCTGCTTGTAATAACTAAGCAAATGACAGTTTTATAACTGGAGACACTCAAACACCTGTCTATCTATCTATCTATCTATCTATTATTATTATTATTATTATTATTATTATTATTATTCAGAAGTTGAAACCTACTCATATGGAATGAAACCTATTTATATGGAACAAGGCCAGAGGGGCCACTGACTTGAAATTCAAACATCCAAAGAATATGGTGTTCTTTAGGAAAAAGTAAGAGGAGGTAAAGGGAAATACAGAAAGAAGAGATCTAACTTATCAAAAAAGAAAAAATTAAATAATAAACAGATAAATAGATAATAATGTATTAAAATGCAAGGGGAATAGTATTAGGGTAGTAATGCAGTGCATCTTCGCCTGAACTTCTGAAGTTCCAATTGCACGACATCCTCTGCGAGGCGGTTCCACAGTCCAACGGTGTGAGGAATAAAGAACCCTGGAACTGAGAAGTTCGAAAGCAATGCACACTTACTGCATACTGCTGCTGCTGTTCAGCGAATCTGGTTGCTTTCGGCAGGTAAATGGGATCAGGGATCGATCGTGAATGTGAAAGATCTCTGTTGAAATGTAGCTTAAGAAAAATTGACAAACAAGAGACCATCCGTCGATGGTCTAAGTCATAACTGCTTATATTAGGAAACAGAAACCTACCACCACGAACCACTCTATCTAAAAGAGATCAATCTGGCAGAAGCAAGCATCCACACCGGAGAACAGTACTCTAATAGAGGAAGCACAAATGACCTAAAACAGTTTCCATTTATTCTATCACTGTTATAAATATATGAGGCATTATAAACAATATCTAACTTTTGTGCGGCATTTGGTGAAACTTTAAATAGATGTTTCTCAAAAGTTAGATGTGAGTCAAAAGTTACACCTAGAATAGTTAAAGCTTCAGACTCATTCAGCAAAGTTCCACCCATCTGAAGGGGAGGATGGGGTGGAAAATCTGTACGAGAGCTGCTAATCAGTAGTGTTTTCGTTTTACTGGAGTTCAGCCTCATACCCCACCGACTACACCATTCACAGATCCGGTCCAGGTCCCGATTGAGGCTGTCTGTAATTATCATATAAGTATAAACATTTGCACTAATTACATAAAATTATGATATAAGTAAACAATACAATTAATTAAAAGTAAGACAAAGGTCGAGTTAAGTAGACTTTCAATGACCTTTAAATGACTGAATACCAATCAAGTGATATTTACAAACAGCTCTGGAGTCTTATTCCCACAGTGCTTATTCCTACAATAACGATCCAGTTAATGACAATAATATAACCGAATCAGCCAAATAATCATAATAATTACTCCTTGATAGAATAGTTCATGTCTTAACAATTTAAAAACTTGAATCGCACTTAAAAAGATAGCCAATTAAATAAAGTTATAATTATCTGAAAATTTACTAAGACTAACCTATAACATCCTCAAAATAGGTAATATACTTCAATGCTAGGGATTACTTGCGCTCGGAGAATTCCTTCTCACCAATTAAAGATTGTCTAACTCAGAAATGGCTCTTCAAAAGATACTTAATAGAGAAATTTGGACAGCAGGAAATTTAGTAAAACGTAATTTTAAAGGTAAAGGTTGCAGGAAGTAGGGTAACCGGTGCGCCCTAGTAACCATCGACTAATATAGCTTTTTTTTTTTTTTTTTAGTATTAAGCAATTTTTCATAATACACTTAAGAGGGTAATCGCTACCACAGTCTACTGTACTTGCTGAGTCGTGGGTGTACAAACTGTACAGAAATCTTCCCGAAAATTAGCCGCTTCATACACATTCACAGATGACTTATCAGCAGCACATCAAACCCCTTCAGCCAACTGCGTCATTCACAACCATCTTGCATGCACTTTCGCTTTTCATGCTAAGAAAAATCTCTGTGAGACTTATGAGTCTTGAGCAACATCATCCATACTGAGGAAGAGACGAGATACTTATAAATTGTGTGAATCACTCAAGTCCACTAAAGCTGTCCCTTTAATATACTCTTGCTGGTCTTCCCATTCTTGTTCCTGATTTCCCCCTCTGATATCATATATCCATTGGGTAAGTAAAGTATCATTACTCAGTGCACAATCAACGTTCCATAAGATCAGAACATCTTGCATATACATTAAATCTAAACGCTGGATACTTTCATGGTGTTTTCGAGAGTTTATGAAAGTTAGATTTGCTTACATTATGTGCAGTTGTACCCATGACATAGTTGTCCCTTTTGACAAATATTTCTAGATTTTCTATTTCTTCCTCTTTTTGTGACCCCAGGATAAAGACGAAAGGAATACCTTTTTAAGAGGTATTGTGATTGTAGCCAAACCTAAGAATCAGTGTCTCCTACTTAATAAAATTAAAATCGCTCTAAAAAGGATAATTTGTTTAAAGATGTGAGAGATATTTATGTGTCATGAACTCTTCAGACAAGTAAAATTCTTTCGGCTCCAATGTGATAAGAACTCCCTTGCTTGTGCAAGGGGACTTTTCTATTTCTAAATATTAAAAATATTTTTGACAACATGCGTATAAAGGGACACATGCCTGTCAGGAAAACTGCAACTAATATATTGCATCTGGAATTTCCTCCAAGCTTCTGTGTTCAGAGTGAGATGGCAAATCTTATTCAAATATGAGAAAATGAGAAATAGTTCATTCATCGCTACCATCTCGGGACTGCCGTAAAACAAGTCAAATATGTTTCGATGCGACCCACAAAACCATCTGCTTAATAAATCAAGGAAACTTCTTTCCACGAGTTCCTTTGCAGAGGCATAAAAAGTCCTGCAACAAAGCCAATTTCTAATAGGATCGTAAAAGTCCATCTGATAACTTGGCCCCCATCTCCCCCTCCCGAACTGTTTCTCCAATAAATAACAGAAATGAGGGTTTTGCTGGGAAGAGATGTTCTTGAATATGGCGCCTTTAAGGGTCATGGATCCCTTGCGTTGCATAATATGTTGTGCCTCGCTGCCCATAATCATATGCTTAGCACAGCGAACCCCGCTTGTTGATTGTAAATAGAACGCGGCGATTGCCCGCTGACATGGCATTGCAACAGATGGCATTCATATCAGTAAAGGCTGCTGCGGCCCTTACGCCAGACGGGGCGGAATTAGCTTTCCCCGCGGGATTTCTCGGGGCAAACGATCAACCAAAATCCCTTTCGATCCACTTAGAGGCAGAGATAAGATCGACGGCGATCACTCTCGCGGGCGAGAGTTCCTTTTCTTTTCTCTTACCCTCCGCTAAGTGGTTAGGGGCTGTCGAAACGCATGCAGAGGAAACGGCGGCACAAAGGGGCGCCGGGCGAAGCCGAACGCAAATTGCTGGGGCGGCGAAGGTTCTGACGAGAGGAGGAGGAGGAGGAGGAGGAGGAGGAGGAGGAGGAGGAGGAGGAGAGCGAGAAGGACGTTGGGGGGGGAGGGCGGTGGTGTTTTATCAAAGACTTATATCTGCGGAGGCAGATTTATTCCCGCATACACACGACTCCAATTGGTCCGCAATGGTTATGAGGAAAGGCCAAACGAGGCAGGAGGATTATGCATGATATTCGGGGTCCTCCTCATCGCGCGTCTGATGTGCCTGAGACAATATCTCAGGAGAAAAACACCGGAATGCTGACACTTATCGCATCACGCGCTGACAGCTAAGCACTGGTCGGTGGTCCAAGTATAAAGAATGCTCAGTCTTCAAACTAAATAATATGGAATTATTTCTAATCTGTTATTACTGCTGTAAACGCCAGGTAAGTTGTACAATGAAATGCATCATTTAAAAGTGAAACCGAAGACAACAGGTGACGTTTTCAAAACAAAACGAGCACTTTAATTGTGTCGGTGTCGCATAACGAATGAAGTATGGTCTATGCAAATGTGTGCTGAGATACGACCAACGATTCACTCCGCTTGCATTTTCAACAACAAAAACAAACAGAGCTCCAAAAACAGCAAAAAAAAAAAAAAAAAAAAGAAAAGCAACAAGCAAAGGAATAAAAGCAAGGGAGCAATAAAAACGAATCGCTTACACAGACACTTGACACATGATGAGAAATGTCGTCGTCTGCAGAAACATTCCCGTATATCATATTAATTTCACATTTATACTCGAAGATAAGATAAGCCCCTTTAATCATTTGCATGGCCACGACATTATTCTTAGTAGGGAGTTCAGCTAAGAATGTACGAGTTCCCCTCCACCTCCTTCGCGGGCTCACTCACTCCATCCAGTTGCCATCGAGCTCTTTCTGGCCTTTCGAAGTCGTCGCCTCGGAAACGACCAAAATAGCTTTTGGCGTATCTCATTTGCGCTCCATGTGGGGGCCGGGAGGGCTCCTGGATGGGGCACCGAGGACACCTCTACGGGAAGGCGACAGTTCCCACGATCCCACAAAGATTCGGGCACTTTGAGTTATCTTACTCCTAGCAATCGACGTAAGCAGCTAGTTCAACCTGGCACCCCCAGGGGGGCTACTACCCCCCGGGGCACCGGCGTTAAGGGACACTCGCCCTTGGGACGCCGTTACATAAAGGCAAAAGTGCCCGTGTCTCTGGGATCATTAGAGTCCCGCGTGGTGATATAGTGCATAGGTTGGTTTGAATTATTGTAAGAGTAGAATGAGGGATTGTTGAGTATGGGGAAGAAGGGTGTGTGTGTGTGTGTGTGTGTGTGTGTGTGTGTGTGTGTGTGTGTGTGTGTGTGTGTGTGCGTGCGCGCGTATGTGTTGTGGATGTGAGTTGAATGGCAAAGGTTGGTGGATTTCTGAGGGATGAGAGAAAAAAAATCTTTGCATTCAGTGTCACCAACACGACAGGATTTATTAAACGCAGCCTAATATATATGACATCACTCGCCCTTCGAACGTTGTTTTGAGGATGGGTGAAGAAGTTATAAATAGTTATTAGTCATAGGGCTGTGACGTAATATGATTTATGATATGAAAAATATCACACTTCGATTACATAAATAAGATATCGCGTTTTCAAGTCGACAAATCCTAACCCATATCAAAGGGCTGTGACGTAATAAGATTTATGATAAGAAAAATGTCACACTCCGATTACATAAATAAGATATCGCGTTTTGAAGTCGACAAATCCTAACCCATATCATTCACTGACAGAGGCATTCGAGAGATGTTTAGCAAAGAGTAAGTAAAGAAAAATTTGCTATATTAATATTTGGTTAAAAAAATCACATGAATGACTACTGGATGTCATTTTGTGTAAAACAGAAGCCCTGTGGGACGATATCCGAAGAGTGAAACGATTACATAAAATGACAAGAGACAAGATACTCTCTAACCAAACCGACATCAGATGGTAAATACAATGTTTACGCAGCAATACTGTGCACGATACTTGGTAAGGCAATCTCGCTACTAACAATTTCCTACTCACCCTCTAATGCCTGAAGGTTTCGAACAAAATAACAAAGGTTTTATCAGAGAGTGTCTCTCTAATAAACAACTCCTAATAATGAACTGCAAAGAGAATTAAAAGCCAAACATTGCTGGTTATCATTTTCCTATAGATCTGATTCATTCCAAAACCTGGATCCCAACTGGCTATGATTAAATTTGAAAGCCCTCAACGATTCACTTACTTGTTCATTCCTGGCGAGCAAAGGACAACAGTACTAACCACAGAAAGTGAAAAAAAATGGCAAAAATGACAAAAATAAAAACTGTTCTGTACACCTCATGACACATAAAGTACATCAAAATGGATTCTCCATTCAAGAAAGGAAATCAATAGAGTACAGAGTAAAAAAAATTACTGTAATCAGGCATTTTGTCGGTACCTTAGGCATGATGAGAAGCTCCGTCATATCAAAGATCTATACTACTATGTAAAGCAAAAAGATGTTGAAGCAAATATAATCACACTAAATTTTGTGCAAAGCAGAGGGTTTTCTACTTTTACAAAGACGAATTTATTTTATGAATAAACTGTTACCAAGAACAAACAACAAGCGTAGAAGTCAGCTCATAGTCAACGAACGAAAGGCACTGAAGCAGCATAGAGGAAATGCTGGCCGATCAAAATTTTTGTGCAATTGTTAGCACTGCACCATAAATGCGTTCTTCTAGGATCATCATAACTTTTATATATATATATATATATATATATATATATATATATATATATATATATATATATATATATATATATATATATATATTATAATATATATATATATATATATATATACATTATATATATATAATGTACATTTATATTGTTGTAATTTTAAAGCTGGGGTCTTGCTAGATCGATGGGGTATACTAGGATGATACGCACCTTACCTTAATTACCACAAAAAATCTGGACTCTGGCCTTGGGACAGCTAAAATTATAAACAACAAAATACGCCTGAAAGGCTACTTCAAGGGGGAAGAGATTAGATAAACTCTGAGGTTTAACCTAATTCATTACATTTACAAAAGAAAGACATCAGAAGAATGGTAGCGTAATTCTGGAGAAATGAGGTGAAGCAAATGACAAGAAATTCCAGGAGGGAATACAAATGGGTTGCCTGCTTCAAAGTTGTTGAAACGAAGTAAGGAGGGCCGCTAAGCACACAAATGATATGCAAGTCCACAGTGAAAACTCCTAATCTGTAATCAAAACACTTACGGTTAGTTAGCCGACTCTAGCACTGAAATGAAGGAATCGAGGAATTGCATGGAAGATGCCTAGACTGAACTCGATTCCCGTGACTCAAACATCAAGCGATTATGTTATTCTTCTCGTAAATGCTTTGCAAATTAAACAGCACAAAATATAAGCAATACAGGTCTCACTGTAATTATATCGCACTATGAAAGGGAAGGAAACACGGTCGGAGAATAACAGGGAACGTGGACGATGAAAAACCTTAAATCCTGGTACTTTACCTTTCTCTTTAGGAGTGGAAGTTCTTCTTATGAGGGCCAGCGAAGGAGCGAATTAACTCATATCAAAAGCTACTTTTTTACTGCCAGCCACGTGTTTGAAATAGGCAGTGGATAGAGCAAGGGACGGAGCTCTGGAGTCCGTGGTGCCGCCAACAATTCTGAGAGAGGGCGTCTCGTCCAAGACTCTTTCATAGTGTCAGAAGTTACAGCTTTTCTTCCTAGATGGGGAACTGCAGGCCCGCATGGTTTCAAATTCAAAATGGCGGAATGCACGTGGTCCGCCCGCCAGCTGGCCTGCCTCAGATGATGATTAGCTCTTGGCAGGGGTCCATACCTGGAATTAAGAGATTTCCCACAGCATGTTGGACAAGAAGGGATTTAAAGGGGTTTCCCCACAAAAAGGCAGTGGGGAAAGGTTTTAGGGGCGAATTTCTCACAGTGAATCATATTAATTTGCCTTATTTAATTACTTAGTCCTTTACCTTAAATTTAGTGCAAAAAACGTGGTGTAGAAGGGAATATTATTTATATATATATATATATATATATATATATATATATATATATATATATATATATATATATATATATATATATATATATATATATATATATATATATATAATATATATAATATATATAATATATATATATATATATATATATATATATATATATATATATGTACATATATATATTGTCACGAAGTGATCAAGTACCTGGTTATGACACAATTAATAAGACCAAAAAGTTACCTCACTTCAGCCAGACACTTGAAACCTCATAACAAAAATATTAAGACTGAATACTCTAAAGGTACAGTGATCCCATAAAACTTGCTTACCACTTGGAAAAATCAATCTAACTTTATCAAGTTATGGATGAGGTAACAACTAATAAGCTATAAACAGACTAGTGGAAAATGGGCATCACTTCAACAAACACTATAACGGTTTCCTTGGTTCTATTTCAATTTGATAAAGGAGTACTAGACAGAGATATCACTTACCTTGTACACATTCATTAATTTCTCTAATCACTGGTGGTCAAAATGAAACACTGTGTTTTTAAAACTTTAAACAGACAAATTTATTTCTAAGTTCAAAAGTTATAGCAGAGTTCACAATCTCAAAAAGATTTACCATTACTTGACAACAGTGTAAGATTTAAGTATTTTTTAATCAAGATTAATTCACAAAAACTTTATCAAGAAAGCAATTTGGTTAAATAAGACTCAAACTATTAACTTTCACTCAAGTTTTAAATATACACCTGATTAATTAAACCCAACACAAGTGTTCACTAAAATACTAATAAATGGGAGTCAATACAGGTATTCACTGAAATCTCAATAATAAGTATGCACTAACAAAATGCTAAGTAATCACCAACACAAAAGTTTGGAAAACACTAATTATAAAATTAGAGTAATATGATAACACAGACATATAAGAATGAAATATGCAAAAGTGGAAATATATCAACAACAATTTCACTAAGACAAAAATAAGTTTAAAGATTATATCAATCTTTCAAAAGATTACCTTCACTTTTAAAAAAAAAAGCTAAACGCACGTCTCTCTAAGACTTTCTCAAAGACAACACTGCGAAGTCACAATTATATGCACTTAGTAAGATACAGTTAGCAGCAAGACACATTAGGACTCACTATAAGAGATATTATCCACCTCTTATCAAAATAATATTTCTCTTTTACCTAGAACATCACATTAACTCTTAACATAATATAAAACCAGTAAATATCACATTACTTTTACAAGTGGTACACCATTATACACTTTTCACAATGCTTGTAAAATACCAACACAAACACCTTAGATCACTCTTACAAAATGTATACACTTCGTGGGTGAATTTGACAAAACTTATGCTTTTGTGTAGGGAGGATAACCAACTTTATATATACATCCTATTATGAGCAGAGAGAGAGACAGACCCTTATGCCAGCAACCCCTTTTGCCTGACTAACTGTTTTTCATACAGTACTCCTCTTTTATCTTCAAGTCCTCCCAGAATATTTGATACATAAAGTGTACATACATTATACATACAGGTATACATGTACGGTATACATACAGGACTGGAGCTTCAAGCGCCTTATCTCAAAACACCTGGGTAAACAGAAAGAAGTATTCTGGACCAAATCCTGGGTTGACCGTCCAGCGTGTCAACTTCATCTCTCTCACTCCCTCATTCTCTCTACTCAGATTATGGGAAATATAACAGGCATAGACAACGATAACAACCACGACACAGACACACATGATAAACATATAATAAAGCATTCTGGTCGAGGCCTGTCAACTCATGTCAAGATAAGCAAAGTGGTCCTCCGAACACGACTTCCTCCAAACACTTATGTCAATACAGGATGTGGCTAAGTGATAAGAATCTTAACCTTCTCTCTATTCGGCATTAACACTCAGTATTCATTTTAATATACTGCACAATATATTAAATAAATGAAAAAAAAAAAACATATCAAAACATATTTCAGAATCACATGATACACAATTTATCTGTAAGAAAAAGACATTTTAAGATCATATTATCATATCTCACAACAAATGACGAATCTGCAAGCAAAACATCAAAATTTTCACAGAGACACATATCATATTTGTAGAATGGTTTTATATATTATAACACATTATAATATAAATATATATATATATATATATATATATATATATATATATATATACATATATAATATATATATATATATATATATATATATATATATATATATATATATATATATATATATATATATATATATATGTATATGTTATGATGATCCTAGACAAACGCATTGAGTGTATATATGGACATAAACATACAAATATAATATAATACACACATTTATTTATAATATATATATATATATATATATATATATATATATATATATATATATATGTGTATATACAGTATATGTGTAGCCTATATTTGGGGGCGAATTTCTCACAGTGAATCATTTTAAATTTGCCTTATTTAATTACTTAGTCCTTTACCTTAAATTTAGTGCAAAAAGTGGCGTAGGAGGGAATATTCTAATAATAATAAATATATATATATATATATATATATATATATATATATATATATATATATATATATATTATATATATATATTATATATATATATATGTATATATATATGTTATGATGATCCTAGATGAACGCATTGGGGAATTTGGCCATTCTCCTCCTTAAGAAACGCCACCTCCATAACATCGGAGGCCTAGGGACACACCTTTATGTTTTTGTATATATACCATTGTAACTTTCTACCAGTGAACAGGGGCACAGAAGCTAGTGCCCGAAATATATGGTTTCAACGTTTAAATAGTGTTTTATGGGCCTTCTTATATTCATATTACACTGTAGTATTACAGGAAAAGACATTCATATGCACATACACACATACATATATAATATATATATGTATATATATGTATAGCCTATATAACATTTATATATGCGAATGTAATTGCAATAACCACAATGTCCTCTTAACTTCTCGAATTCTTAACATTTTTTGGATACGTTTATCACTACAAAGCCTCAGAGCCAAATGCAAAACTATGAAGACAATCTAATGTCCGTAGCAGGATTCGAAGCCCCATTCAGAGAGTTGGAATGAGGTCATGTTACCATGATCGGCTCCTATGGATTCGAGGCTACTCAATGCCCATAAAAAGCACAAATATTTCATTAAATGCCTAGTAGAATATGCACTTACTATCTGTGGAAGATATATATATATATATATATATATATATATATATATATATATATATATATATATATATATATATATATATATATATATATATAAGGAGAGGAAGGCCTGGATACATGGGATGAAAGAAGTAATGGAAAGGAAGGGCCTCAAAATCCAGAAGTGTGCATATGCATATACATATACATATAAATAATATAAATATATATATATATATATATATATATATATATATATATATATATATATATATATATATATATATAGAAAAGAAGACCTAGAAAGTGTTGAGTACATGGGATGAAAGAGGTAATGGAAAGGATGAGCCTCAAAAATCCCAGATTGCGTGCATGTTAGAGGTTATTGGTGCAGATAGTATAAGGGGGTTCGACATGCTGTTAGTGATCCTTCTGTGGCTAGTGTTGTAAAAATGTTATGCGCGAGTTTCACCCCCGATTCAGCAGGTTGCCTGTGAATGTGACACAGGTAGGTGTCTACATATTTTTCTTTTGGGGGATTACTATCCTGTTAGTGGAAACGGTCTAATGTTGACGATAAAAGTATGTATGTATGTATGTATATATATTTTATACACACATACATATATATATATATATATATATATATATATATATATATATATATATATATATATATATATATATATATATATATATATACATATACCGGGTGTTTCGAAATTAGATAGAGGCCCCCCCTTCATAGAAGAAATGGATAGTTATGAAGTTTTCTGCTATAGCCTATCTCCAAGTAATTTTTGAGTTTCTATTAAGCTATTTTTCATTTTACATTTCTTGTATTTTCAGAATGAGTGACGGAGTTAGATACAGCCATGGCTAACGCCTCGGAGGAAATCAGATGGATTGACTGAATCCGGGCTATAACCTTCAGAGAGGCCAGGGATGCTGGCACATCCTTCATTTCACGTTCCTGGATAGCTAAATACATTAAAAGAGATGAATCCTTTGTTAAAAGAAACTGGAACAAAAATCCATAAGACTGTCATCGCAAAAAGAGTGAGAATCTTGGAAGGCCTGAAGTCCTTTCTCAGGTGTCAAAAGACATCATAGCTGAGGCAGTGGGTAGACCAAGAAAGTCTTTATATAAATTGGCACTTGAACTAGAAACACAAAGGGGAAAGAAGAGAAGTTATAGTGCTGTATATCGTGAGTTGAAAAAATCTGGTATCAAGCCATTTCATGTTATCAGCAAGCCCAACATCACTCAGCAACAGAGAGAAGACCGTGCATGGTTTTGTGTTCATTTCTTAAAGATTGGGATGGTGCTGACTTTCTCCATGTTGCCGCATCAGATGAATTCTTCATTTACACAGTCAGGAAGCCAAATCATAAAAATGACATCATTTGGGCTGCAAAGTTGGATGATATCAGCAATGACGTGCGCTATCGCCAAGTTGTGAAATTTCCTGAAAGTTTGGGAATTTTTCTCTGTTTCACAGCCAAGTGGTTAATGTGGATCATCAAAGAAAAAGGACAGTCATGGAATGGCGAATACTTCAGAGAAACTGTGCTTACTGGTGGAGTATTTCCTTTTCTCAAAGATCCTGAAAATGTGTTATCTGTTGAAGAAGTCACATTTTTGCATGATATGGCACCATGTTTCAAGGCTCTTCAGACACAGGAGCTGCTTCGAAACAGTGGTATCAATTTCTTCTCGTCAAGTGAATTTCCAGGTAGCTCCCCTGACCTTAATGTGTGAAAACATTGGTAGTATCTTAAAGGATCGTGCTGAAGCGCGCACAGTGAAGGTATACCAAGCCTCGATGATCTGTGAAGAGAGGTGATCAAAGTGCTCAGGGAAATGGAGTTTGAGTCTCAGCTTTTTTGCAATTTGCTGAAATCATACCCCTCAAGAATGCAGGCTGTGGTACAGGCAGATGGAGGCCACACAAAGTATTAAATACTCAGAGAGAGAAACTTAAATAAATACCGTTCTGAATTACTTTTGTTTTTGTCCATATCAATTTTCGTTTATGCTGTAGAGGGGCGGACCCTAACTTTTAAACACCCTGCATGTATGTATGTATATATATATATATATATATATATATATATATATATATATATATATATATATATATATATATATATATATATATATATATATATATATATATATATATATATATATATATATATATATATATATATATATATATATATATATATATATATATATATATATATATATATATATCTAGAGAGAGAGAGAGAACTATGGATATAAACATATATAGAGCATGAAATATCTATTAAGAAAATGGGGCAATAGATAGATAGATAGATATTTTTATTGACCACAATACAAAATAATATGAATTTTACAAAAGAGTATTTGGTCCAAATTACAAAATTAAATACAGTAGATTTTGTACAATCTCTTATACAAACTAAATGAATTTCAATTACACATATATTGTACTAAAGCTAAAAACAAAACCAATTTAACTGTACGCCATCAACAAGTTCCTGTAATTACATTTTACACATTATAATAATGTGTTACATTCAATACAAAGAAAGAAGCTCATGTACAATTTTACATACTACATCATAATCGGTTCTGGTTACTAGCAAGTCTAAAGCTGTGGTAACGTTATACGTCTGCCTGATCTGTAACGAAAGTGGACAATTCTCAATGACATGAGTCTCTGTCTGGATCTCACCGCATGAACACAACCTCTCATCCATTGGCAGACGGCCCCTACCTCTTCTGTTCCACCGACCTGTCTCAACCGCCAATGAATGAGCACTTAACACAACTAGTTGAACGAAAACACTTCGAAATCTAGGCTCGGAACATATGTAGCTAACAAAAATTCCCAACAATATATTCAAATGACAACAGCCAGCGCTAAACTGCAAAAAAAAAAAAAAAAGAACGAAAGAGAACATTAAGCTAAAGAGACCATCAAGCAAAATTATGTCTTATAAACTATCAAGCCGGCGAAATACCAAGCTTTCAAGACAGTTAAAAATGAATATAAGGATTTGTCAAAAATACATAAGACTATAAAAGAATACTTACAAAATATTGATAAAAAAATATATTTCCAAGATTTGTTAAAAATGAATATACGGATGTCAAAAATACTTAAGAGTATAAGAAATGTTACAAAATAGTAAAAAAAAAAGCCATTTCAAGATAGTTAAAAATGAACATAAGGAGGTGTCAAAAATACCTATGATTATAAAAGAATATCTGCAAAATAATAAAAAAAAATCCAATTCCAAGATAGTTAAAAATGAATATACTAATATGTCAAAAATACATATTAATATAAAAAAATTAGATACAAAATATTAAAAAAAAGTCCCTGAAGCATTAAGCGTACCTAAAAGTACTCTCACTATTATTGTCACTGCTTGCACCGTTACCCAGCATATAATTATAATCATCATTAAAACATTACTGATAAAAACATCCAACTTGAAACAAGCAAATATTGTTGAAATATGAGAATGGAAAGGCCTGGCTGACCTCAGCCAGAGGCTAATCTGAGCGACTCTTCTCATAACTGAAACTGGTTATCCGGAAAGTAAGGTGTTTATGGAACAAGACCTATAAAACAAGTCTTCCTCTATAAATGCAATGATGGCGTTGTGGTACTGCCTGTCCATCCGTTTTCCTTTTAGACGATGTTCCTTTTAGGTTGGACTTTCAAGTCTTCTGGACTTACGGTTTAATTTAATCTTCTTCGGTAGTTGTCACACCATGAATTCATCAGTTCTTGAGAATAAATCTAAAATTTTTCTGCCATATGGCTCAAACCTTCAAGTCCTCAGTGTTTAAAGACTAAACATTTCTTTCTCAACACTCCAAGCCAAAAGCTTAAGCTTCAGGGCTTAACATTAAAGCTTAGATTCCTTAAAATTTTCAGGTTTTCATGCCATATGGCTCAAAGCTTCAAGTCCTCAATGTTTAAAGACTAAACATTTCTTTCTCAACACTCCAAGCCAAAAGCTTAAGCTTCAGCGCTTAACATTAAAGCTTAGATTCCTTAAAATTTTCGGGTTTTCAGGATAAACTGTTGAAGATTTAAAACAAAGGCGTAAATGTACATTAACATATGGTGTACCCTTCTCAAATAAGTCATCGTGCAAAGTGGAAATTGATATACTGACCATAAATATGTAGTTGTATAGTACTGAGAGAGAGAGAGAGAGAGAGAGAGAGAGAGAGAGAGAGAGAGAGAGAGAGAGAGAGAGAGAGAGAGAGAGAGAATATCTTATAAATAGGTTCACCCAGCAAAGATTACCTCGTCAAAGCTCTCCTGTTCACAATCGTATAACGGTATACATCTAGACTACAAACGTCTGGTTTTTTTTTCATTCACCATCTCTTCAGCACAGCTGCGACCCACAACAGCCGACTAGCAACCACTAAAAGCGCATAGAGACAGAAAGAAAATCATAGACATCAAAAGAAAGACTCAGCAAAAAGAGACAGAGAGATAGAATGAGACAGTCCAAAAAATGACAGAGAGAAACAGAAAGAGAGCCAATAAAACTAAGAGAGAGAGAGAGAGAGAGAGAGATGAAGCCAAGACCCAGCAAAAACACTGAGAGAGATAGAGTGGGAAATTCCAAAAAATGACAGACAGAGAGAAACAGAAAAAGGAAGAAGGTTAGCCTAAAAACAGAGAGAGAGAGAGAGAGAGAGAGAGAGAGAGAGAGAGAGAGAGAGAGAGAGAGAGAGAGAGGAGGCGGGCGGCTGCGCGGAGGCGGTTTCCTATAAAAGACGGATTATGTTCCTGGCCGGAGGATGATGTCATCATGGATGTTTGATGCTTTTATGAATGGGTCAGCATAAAAACCATGAATGGGGGAGTCGTGTCAAAAGGGAAGCTGTTTATAGGTCAGCCACAAAGGGAAAAACGCGGTCGACTCCTTCTCCTCCCGCGCCTCATGCTGCAAGACGACCAGCTATTGAATCGAACTCATCGCATTTGCCTTCTTTATGCAAAGGCCTATAAAGGAGTAAATAAATGACAGACGTTAAGAAAACGAGAAACCTCCCAAATTTGGTTTTTTTTTTTTTTTTGTACACAGATAGAAGAAATAAAAGGGAAGTATAAAAAAAATTCAACACATGCCATTTTTATGTGCAGAACCTGAAAAAGAGAAAAATACAATAAAGATATGGAGAAAGATGTAAAATATTCAAGGCTAGACTTTGTGTAAATGAAACTAACTCCTCATATTCGTCCTCTTCATGCCTCCCAAAAAAAGAAAAAGTAAGAAGGAAAAAGTTAAGAGAAAAAAAAAAGATGAAATTACTGGATGACTTGTCTTTGCGGCCAATCTTCACGAAAAACAAAAAATAAAATAAAAATGCGAGAAAAAGGAAAAGGATAATATTTCGATGTCTAAACCTGACAGCAAATACTGTTGCCATGACTTTTGAATTATCCAAAGCTCTCAGAACAACAAGGCCCTTTACATAGTGACAGTGCTCTAGAAACAAGTAAAAAAAATGCGCCGAAGTTTCCTCGGAGAATTCGAGTTTTCTGTGCAGCGTATAATGCTGTATTAAACTCTCAGCCACGGCCCGGTGTTGGCCTGTGTTGTTGGCACCTATAGCTATGTCAGACACGATCATGGCTAACTTTAACCTTAGATAATATAAAAAATACTGAGACTAAATGGCTGCAGTTTGGTATGTTTGATGATTGGAAGTTGGACGATCGACATACCAATTTGCAGCCCTCTAGCCTCAGTAATTTTTAAGATCTGAGGGCGGACGGACAGACAAATAGCTATCTCAATAGCTTTCTTTTCCAGAAAACTAAAACGGCAATTCTCTCGGATACTTGCATGTTCTATAAATGAAAAAGAACCACTCATTTTATTTTGAATTATCTGGTGTCACACTACCTGCCACTGTCGAAGATAAGGAAAGTTGTGAGTCATGAAAAGCAGAGGCGGGAACAGACTGCCAAAGTTTTGCAAAGAGAGAGAGAGAGAGAGAGAGAGAGAGAGAGAGAGAGAGAGAGAGAGAGAGAGAGAGAGAGAGAGAAAACAGTTGCTGAGCTCTCCCTTAACCTTCAAGATGATATTGAGACCGTAACAAAATCAGGACTTCTCGGAACTTCAGAAATGAGGCGCCTTTCGAACTGCAAACGAACAGTTACCCAGTTATTCTCCAGTCGCTTCGTTAAGGGAATCTTCGGACTCCAGGAATGAGGTACCTGGTCGAAAATGAACGGCTTCTTCCCAATCTCTCTCTGCGTTCAAGTTGACACTAAGGTTGACTAACAGCAATGGATCCATTAGCGAAAATATATCCCGAGAGTTCTAAATCCGCTTCTATGTTCTGGGAACTGATAAGCACTCGAAGACTTGAATCGGCATCATTAGTGCCCTCGTCTACTTACCCCTCCCCCACCAACTCCCCCTTCCTCTGCCCCCTCCACACCAATACACTTCAAAGACTTGGTGAATACGAGTTTGATTCATATTACCCTCGCTCTTTTTCCCCTGTGGCGGAGATATATAAAATATGACAGTTAATTACCTCCATGACTTACTGCCGATTTGAAGCCTGGGAGTGTTGGCCAAAATGAAATTAACGTCGAATTTACGCTTGGGCATTTTTGTGGAATTAAAATTCCTACCAACTTAATTCGTAAGAGTTTTTGTGGAAACAAAATACCATAGAACGCACGAGGGAAATTTGTGGTCATAATAAAGTTATTATCGTATATAAACCTGGGAAAATAAAATCATTATCGAACCTGCACTTAAGATTTTCTTTGAAAATTATAACAGAAAATAAGTGGGAATTTTTTGTGGAGGAAATTTTTTTAAATAAAACTTTTTAATACAGAAGTGACAATAAAATCACTAATGTATACACGCAAGAATTTTGCCAGTATGAAATGACTAACGAATTTAACTGAGATTTTCAAAACAACATTGTTTTGGAAATCTCATACACACATTTTCGTGAAAATAAAACTAATGGCGAATTAAAGTTCAGGAAAAAATCACCATTACATTTACGGATGTACAATTTGTTTATAAAGGAAAATTACCACGAATATACATGTACTGGTTGGGTGGTGATGGTTAAAGGGAATTATCTAAACACGGGAACATTATTTAGGTGTGGTAAGTGCTGAAGCGCATAAGAAGCCTGGTGTAGACCTCTAGACACCTTAACCAGCAGAGAAGATGTATCCATTTAGGTTAAAGCTAACAGTGCTTAAACATCTATGTATTTGCCTTTCACACATTCGGCAAGAAGACGACGCTGGCACACCATTTAAAGGAGGAAATCTTACAAGAGTCACGGAAAACAGAAGGAGAAAGTAAATTCCAAGTTTTGGAATTTCCTTTCTCCTGTTTTCCATGACAATTTTAAATTCCAAAACTTGGCAATAGAGGGAAAGAACCGTGCAATCCGAAGATGGCTTATTTCCACGTGTCAAAACGCCGTGAAATTTTCCTGCAATTTTTTTTTTCTTTTTTTTTTTATTCTATGCCGACAATTGACTGAGAACTGGATCACCAGTTATCGGTGGACTGACAGTTCGGATACGAATTAATATTAGCAGCCAATTTTAATGGGCAACCTTCTCTGGAATTTTATATTGTAGAACTATCGTAAAGGAGACATTACCTCACATTTATTATTAGGCATTCTTTAAAAATCCTAATGTAAACTTTATTTTCAACAGAATCTTCTTATTGAAGTAATCCTCTCTTTTAACGTGACTTCCATTTTTCTTTCAACTTAGAATGGAAATCTTTTAGTATCTTTCATTATTTGTTGTTCCAAGGTGCAAAAGGATTCGAACCTGGGTCAGGCAGGAGAGGGTGAACATGACCAGCAGATTCCATATATTATTAGTATTGCTATTTTCTTATTTACAACGAAGCAGTGGGATCTGGACGCAAACGTTGATCCTACTACGTCTATTCTTAGAAAATTTGGATGGTTTTAAAGCGAGTTGAAATAACTTTCGTATATCGGGTCTACACTTTATTTGTTACAATCAAACAAGTAAACAAATCTGCGTAACCTTGTTTGCACTTCCGAAAGCAAAAAATTAGGATGGGAATCGTCTCCAAATACAATAACAACTTACTTATTATCAAATTACATCTTATAAACGTTGTAAAAAATATCCTATTTCCATCTTTGAGCAAAGAAATTGTTTCCAGCAGATATTATTATCGTTCCAAGATTGTATCTCTCTCCTTGCCCTAAAAATGTTGCATTTAAAAAAAATATGTCTCAAGTAACCTACTTTTCAAGGCTGAAATATTATAAAGCATTTTAACTAGACTAAAGAGTAATACCTACCTTCTCATAGAGCTGACCCGAAATAATATTTGTACGAAGTAAAAATCAGAAAAATGTAGAGTTGAAGAAGCTGGACGAATATATGGATAGAAATTAAAGAAAACGGGTGTAAATTAAAAGGCTGAAAGCAAGGCAGCCGGGACATTATGACGCATGCAAAGATTATTTATTATTGCAAGCTCTCAGCAGCGCAAGGCGCACTGTATGCCGTTACCCAGGGGCCACCCTTACCACGCCCCACCTCCCCGCCCTCAGGCTTACAGGTTAAAGATAACGTAAAATGGCGATAGAATCTCAGCCGAGTTTCTGGTTTAATGAACATAAGCAACTGCACCCAGCCATCCAGCCTTCGAAGGCAGTAAGATCACGCAAGCGCGGTTGTCCACGCCAGCCCACTGTCCAATAAGATTATGTGATGAATAGAAAGCACCGATAAAAGCGAATTGATATGAAAACTACATCAATTATAGAGGTCTGGGATTGCCATAAGCCATGAAATATGGAAATATTAATGTTGAGTTAATCTCGATACATCTCTCGGCCTCAGGACAGCGACTCGAGTGTGGCTTCGAAAATAATCGCCGGCGAAAGTAAATAATTTAGATGAAGCCGTACGCGGTCGGCCATAATATCAGCGCCAATTAACATCAAGGGGTAGGGACGTTTACTGCCATTGTGTCATAAAATCGGTATCTATACTCTGGTATAACTTCTAATAGTGTATTAAATGGCTTGTATATTCTTTTTAGTGGCTATAGTTGTACTGTTGTTTGCTCTCCATAACAAGGTTTTCATGCAACTCACTCAGCCCGATTCTCGGGGAATCGTCTAGGTCTACTAGAACGAACATTGCTTCTTATTTTCGTATTTCACTTTTCTTTGGGATGGATAACCTTTCTCAGAACGAAGAGAGGAAAAAACATTATTCTAAGTCATTTTTCATTTTACTGAATTCATGCTAGACAGTCTTCCATCCCAAGAAAAACTTATTCTTTTCCCCTCTGGCCTTCTCGTTCGTGCTCTCGATGATCTCGTGTACTGCGCCTTTTATCTTTTTATATCCTGTCTTCCATTCCATTCTCCTTTCCAAAGGCTACGAGAAGCGACGATTTACAAACATACCCAGAGATCAGGCGAAACCCGTCAAGAGTTTCAAAATGTGTTACGAAATACGTTTTGTATCAAGAGGCAGAGAGGTCGGTCGGTTCCAGATGCAGAAAATAATTTATGAATGAATTAATACTGGACAATGAGACTTATAGTAACTTGGGCATTCAATTTTCAAACCCAACATCCTTCCTTCAAGTTTCTTCTTTTCTTGCTTCTTCAGGCCTGGGCTAGAAATGGGCATTAGGCGTCCCGTCTAAAACCCACACACAGGTATGTAAAATAAGAAGTCTTAAAGTGTCGCTGACCGGGCAGATGTCACATCACCGGTCAGAGTCACGCCGTAATTTGAACTAATGGATGTTTCTCCGGTATTATCTTTCTTCCCATCACTATAATGATCATCACCACTATTATCTCTTCAAAAATTTATATCTCCCTCACCACTAACTCGATTTTCTAGTTAGTCACCGAAGGTGTGGCACGGATGATGATGATGATTCACAGTGCAATAAAATTTACTTTGCTTGTTTTTTTCGCTCTCTGATGAAATATGGCCGGACGACCATTTAAACGAGGAACTCTCGGTGGGCATTTAGTTGTTTATACAAATGAAGAAGGAAACATTCATTTCTTAAAACATATTGTTTGTTGATATGATTTATACTGGATTAGATTTACTTTAATATCTAGCATAGTTTCAAGACATAATTCTTTCATTTGATTATTGCTCAGTTCTTCCATGCTAGACTTTCTAATAGTATCTTATATTACGTTTTTTGAAACCACACCCTTTCAACTCTACAATCTGTGAATCCTTAAGGAGACCACCCGGTAGGATGGTACTGCCGTCAGTGCACCACACATGGTACACTGTAGGCATTACTAAGGGATGCTTGCAACATCCCTTCAGCTTAAAACTGCATCCGATTTTTATCATTTTACTTTAAATCCAGCCCGCTTCCTTTATACAATTTAGCTGTCCAACACTTCTAACTGTTAATTCTTAATGCAACAGTGAGTTGTCTCCCAGTTCCACCCTTAGATCTTTGTACTTCTTTTCCTATGCTTTCTGGACCTCTTCGTTTTGTTGTTTAGCCACCCCAACTCCTCATTTCACTGTCTCAGGCACTGAATGGTTGAGGATATCCCAGTAACAGATTGACAACCTTAAATAAATTTCATATACCAATCAATCTTCAGGAGACCAAGCCAGCGGGAAACAGACGTTGGAGAAGAGCTGGAATGATGACCATATTTCACTGGATGAAACAACTCATAATTCTTTGTTATACTGCTCAGTTACTGATAAAATAACCAGGTACCACATCTAAGTGTTTTCATGTTTTAAGAATGAAAAGAACAGAAAAATCTGGGAATGCCTAGCTCTGATCTTTTAGGGAAAAAAAAGACGAAGAAAAAATCCGAATGAACATTTAAACGAATAGGAAAACGCAAAGAGGACTACATATTTCTTATGGAAATCTTTACTTTCTTTACAACAAAGAAGCTTCGAATCCAGTCTTGACATATGGAACACTAGAGATAAGGAAAAACAGAGTAAGATTTTATACATTCCAACGCATTTCGCTATCCCAATCAACCTTCTTTCGTTTGGTTTTGAGGGACAATATTGCTTGCATACATAGCCATATTCATGTAAATATAGGGTTATGAATAAAGGCACAATATTTCTTTATATACGCATAAAGAAATATAATGATTATAGGCACTTACAAAAATAAACAATTTGAAATATTGATGAGATTCATTTTTTCAGCTACAATTTGTTTGCAGATTTACGCGAAATGGCAGTGGTACTCAATCTGACAAAAATCAAGAGTCAAAATTATTTAAGAATAGTTTCTTCAAAATGGATTCAGCAAGGATCTGGTAGGAATGGACTCAGGCATTGTGATTATCTCAAAATTCGCTGCGACGAATAAACTGGGTGGCGGGGAAAATCCCCACAATTAGGCTCACAGAGCACTGGGATGGTTTATGACCTGCAGTGGCGCCCTAAGATGAGCTAGGTTAGGATCGTGTGCAGTTCAACGATCGGCAAGTTTTACCAAGAACTTGGACGTGATTTTCCTCACGCTATTCACACTCGTATGGCTTTTCCTAATATCATTTATGGAATGCGATTTTACGGCTTTTCTGATGTCCACTTTCGACCTCTTGACCTGAGAAGTTTTCCGCTATGGTTGTATTAAAAATGTTTCCAAAATATTAAACGAAAGAAACGAATCTAATGCATTTATTTACATTTGTTAGTGATAAACTAATAGCCATGTTAACGAAAGGATCTTCCTCCAATTCTACCCATCAATAATAACATTTTTACAAAATACATAAGAGCTAAGTTCTTTTCCCAAGTTAAAATAAAATTTTTCCAAACATGTTCCAGTGTATGATCTCATCTGAGGTAAAATAGGAAGGGCAGCTTTCTTTCTAAAATATCAGCATTAATATCATGCCAATCATACATAAAGTAATGACTGGATGGGCACATGGCTCACCATACAAATGAGGGTGAATGTCATTGCCACAAATAAGACACGAATAATTAGGTAAACAAATGTTTTCCCTAAACCTCTTTCATCTTAAATAGTAAGACTGCATAACATTTTCTCTATATGTCTAATGTTAAGTCACAAGTTATTCCCAATTACGTTTCTGTGTGTGTTTGGGTAAAGAGACCCTAATAAAGCCTTCGTAAACAAGGAAGGAAGGGTTATTCCCCACTTTCCCAAAATTGGATGAAGGGTGAACAGTTTAACCCAAACTTTCAAAATGTTCACATATTCCCTGTGCAAATGAATTCGTATTTTACCAAATTTTGAGGCGGGACACCCCCAAAGACCAGAGAAACAGTCTAAAGATAAGGAGAAAACATGAGGTTTATCTTAAACCTCTTGAAAAATACCAACAGTTGCCTGTGTATAATTTGCCTGAAGACACATGACAGATGGTCCAACAAAGTGCATTATATGCAAGCTGATTTTTATAATTTTTTTTTTATTTTGACTTGAGAGAGAATGAATAATGTACATAGAAAGTTCTCTATATAAGCATAAATGAAATATCAGCAAGTTCATTTCCACTGATTTCACACTTTACTGTTGAAAAAAGAAAAACTCAATCAAGACATGTCTTATTTGATGACAAATGTTATAAGTAAAACTGGGAAGGAGAAGTGATAATTTACAGTGTCTACGAGCTACGACTTTTAAACAGAAATCAGACAACATACAAATTATTTCTATTTATATATGATTCTTGTAGTTTACTGAGACAACACTAGCGTCATCAGCGAGAGAACATGGTTCTAAACCAGCGCTCGTGTCTGTTTACTTAAGCACTTGGTAGTCAGACGACTGTGGTATGTCGGGCCGTAACCGTGGCTGATAAGGACAGGGAGTGAACATTCTCAATATATATTACACGACAAATTAAACATTAAAACGCGTAAACTTACTTAGCGAAAGTATCTATGCAAAAATAGTTTTCAATATAGTTTAGAAACCACAAAAAATTAAAAGTCGTCAATTTCCATCTCTTCATCTTGATGCAACTAGGACACTTATGGTCGCAAAAACTTAAAGAAGTATTTTCCATATTTCATAATACATGGAAAGCCACAGCCTCTCTCACTCACACGGAGAGAGAGAGAGAGAGAGAGAGAGAGAGAGAGAGAGAGAGAGAGAGAGAGAGGAGAGGGGGTTACTGCATGCTGAGTTTTGTTAACCACATTTTTTATTTCCCCGAAGCATCTTCTATCTCGAATCTTTGAATTACTATGGGACCATATGTACAGAAACTGAGGACTTTATTTGTGTTCCTCGCTGTTCCACTGATGCCACGTCTGCTCGAAAACCATCTGCAAGCGACGAATCCTTCGTCCATTTCTACGTGGTTATACCCAGCCAGGATCGCAGTCGCGGGACCCAAACTATTATGGAAAAGAGACGAAGGAATGGGGAAAATACGATTTCCTGGATGTCATTATCATAATACAACGCGCCGGAGTTGGTGCGGTGGTTGTCTCTTCGGGTATGAGACTCCCAGCCGCCTGTGCCACCAAGGGGTTCCAAGTTGCGCGCGTGCAAGCTTCTAAAAGAGTGCCCTAACGGAGCGGCCGCACAATAACCGGGCTGATAAGAGAAATCGTTACGGAATTCTTTCGTTCCCTTTCTCTCTTCCAGTGTGGCGCAGAGCCCGAAAACCCATGCGCGCGCAAGCGCTCGCTTTTGAGTGCCCCGCCGGATCGGGCACACACAATAACCGGACTGGGCATAATATTCCGATACGGGAAGTCGTTGCGAAATTCTCTCTCTTCTCTCTCTTCTTTTCTCTCTCTCTCTCTCTCTCTCTCTCTGGGCAAGTCCTAAAACCCGGGGATGTATAATCCCCGCTAAACGAATTTAAAAAAGTCTTGTTCGGGTCCCCGTTTGAAGGCGGCGGTGGCCCGGGTCCCGGGGTATTCTAGGATGGCTCATAATTTTGAGTTTTATGCTCATTCCTGCGACGTTGCGTCGATAAAAGTAAATAGGCTAAGTGGAACTAGCCACGTTTAATATCAGGCACAACTAAGCCCCCACCAGCAGGCAGTGATGACCCGTGAAGCAAAACAGAGAAGGAAAAGGAGAGGAGGACTGAGAGGAAAACAGTCAAGCACGCACCAGGACATGGTGAAAATGGCCGATAACACCTACGCGAATGGGAGAAGCGGAGATAAGCCGATAAAGGAAGGCAAAGCTACAAATCGTTACGGGAGATATAGCTTCATCTACATACCAAGAGGCTGGTATCCTGACGGGGAGAGAGAGAGAGAGAGAGAGAGAGAGAGAGAGAGAGAGAGAGAGAGAGAGAGAGAGTTGACGTGATGTCGGAATTATTATCAACTGTATATTATATTTGGTGCCTCAAAATCATAAGAAATCTGTGGTATATACACACTGGTAATATATACAGCAACAAGGTAAATTACATCAGTTTAGTGAAAAATCAGTTGTAATTTAAAGAACTTTTTTTTTTGAAACGTAAAATTACTTCCACATACACTGTACACGCGCGCGCGCGCACACACACACACATATATATATATATATAACAATGATATACATTGATATCATCCAAAATGGGTGCCGTGGCTTATCACTGAAGCATCACCTCACGTTTGCAAGGTCTATGGATCGCTCCAAGCCTACCACCCACCGGTCCACCCAGCTGTCAATATGACCAGCATCAGCTCGGGTCAAGAAAAACGGCGTGAGGCTAGCAGACTCATCCCCAGACTTGTTGATAAAGTGGATGCCTGTATTCTTATGACGCCACCTCATTCAAAAGGGAACAAGGTGTAAGGTGGAAATGTATATATATAAATGTATATATATATGTATGTATATTATGTACAGTATATGTTCGTATATATAAAGTACTGTTAATTATATTTTGACAAACATTTCAAACGAGCAAAAAATGGTTGATAACAAGTGTGCAGTAATATAAAACATAATTTATACACACACACACTGACGACACACACACATATATATATATATATATATATATATATATATATATATATATATATATATATATATATATATATATATGTGTGTGTGTGGTATAACTGAATCACGAAAATATGGAACGTGATGAATATATAAATAAAGATCTCATTTTTGGAAACGGAAACACTGGAGTGCTGCAAAAATCACAATGTTTTTTCAAATACAAATAGGGAGGACGCAATCCAGTGTTTCTGCTTCCTTCGTGGATTTTATCTGGCCTATATATATATATATATATATATATATATATATATATATATATATATATATATATATATATATTGTTACGTGTGAGGGTCTTGTTGATCATGTATTATTCAATTTACGTACTTTTACGGCCCTGCAAACCAAGATTACACGTAACCTGCCACTTGAAGCCAAAAGTTAACCTCAAAGACAGTCGTTAATTAGCCAAAGGTTGCCAGTTACCTGGGTTATTAACCTTAACAAAGAATATTTGAGATGAATTTGATTTTCCAACGGTTCTTCCAAACATTCGGACGCTGAGGCATACAAAAGCATCGAGATTTAACCTGATTTTGCTTACCCTAAATCCTAGGTATTTTACTGGAATAACAGGGTTGAAGCTAACAATATAATAATTAGGCTTAATCTAGACTTCGTAAACACACATACAGTAAGTGGTGGCTGAAGGAAGAAAACAAAGAAAGAGTTGGAAATACAGAAAAAGAGGTTAAAAGAATGGACATGAAGTTTGAACAGCACACAGACTCTACCTTAATGTTTTGCGTTGGCGCGCATTTACAACGGATTTGTGGGAAGTTTGGTGTGTGTTTCTTGCTCCACCATTCACTAATAAAATAATAGACAAAGGCGGATGGACAGGGCCACCTTCCAGACGTTCTGCTCGAGACGGTTAGGCTAGTTTCTCTCTGTAGTTCCCTGACCGCCTGGGGTCAAAACAGGCCTACAGTCATGCCTTAGCGTCTATGCTCTGTTAAAAACATTCGCCACGAGAGACATGTAGAAAGGAAAAAAATGGACTTTAGGACCAATTTATTCTTAAAGTTGAATATGGAAATTTCTCCTATGGGGGTTAAATGCCTAAATGCTACCTATTCCTTTCTCCAACGGATGTTAAAGTTTGAACTGAAGAGGCCTCTAATGCGGACAATGGCTTTTCCCAGTCTTGGTCAGGCTGATATTATTTACAATCAAATGTTACGAGGGCGAACAGCAGTAATATTTATAAAAGCTCCCCCTTAAGAGGGCCTTCACTCCTTTTCGGCGTGAAGGTCTATACTCAAGCTGTTGTTCTCTCTGAGGTCTTTGTAATGACTCTACGAACTTCTGCCATGTTACCTCTCTGGCTCTTCTCCAGTGATATAAGCGCTGCCAGCTTTTCCTCCATATGCTTGGCTAGTATTAAGGCTCTCTCCGTCTCCGTGGTGCTGTAGTTATCGAAAAGAGCCTCGATCTCCTCCAGCCATGCTTCTGGCTCGTCCTCAGTCCACTTGGGGACTAGGGAATTGATGATCGAAATTGGGCGTTTGATGCAGCAGGTGGGGACTGGAGGCTTGATGGCCAGCCATAGCTTCGGCATTCTCCATTTTCGCTCTCTCAAGCTCAGAGCTCCTTCTCCTTTAGGGCTAACTCAGTTTCCTTGCAGGCTAACTCCCATGCTGTCTCCTTCTTTCTTCTCTTTCCTCTTCATATTGCCTTGCTTTGCCATACACCTCTTCGTTCTTCTTCATACTTCCTCTGCTGCTCATACTTCTCTGCTCATTTCATACTTCCTCTGCTCGAGTCTTTCTTCCTTCTCCCGGCAGCCAAGTCGTCCACTTGCTCCTTAACCCAGGTGGTAAGTTCCGAGCCAGTGAGACCTGCCGCCGTCCCCAGCCCCAGGAAGGTTTTATAATGCTCTGCTGCCATGGTTCTGGTGGGAAGGCGTCTAACCGGGTCGACTGGGCGCTTTTGGGCAGCGAGGATGTGTCTTCAATGACGTGGCACCCTTTCAAAAGGTGGCACTGTAGTTTGGGTGTGCCGTGTACAGGTCACACTGGTGGCACTCAGTATCCCTAGGCACTGGTGCAGGTTAGGTCCCAGAAGAACCTTCTCTTCTGTGTTCCCTTTTGTTTCTTTTTAGTGGCACTTATGGTGCCAATGTGTTCCTAGGACCCTCTACTGAGTCCAACTAGGCTATATGGGGAGGAAAGGCACTCTACACCCCTGCAGAGTGCAACAATCGAAATGAGAGAGAAAGGGAAGGTAAAAGAGAGAGAGAGAGAGAGAGAGAGAGAGAGAGAGAGAGAGAGAGAGAGAGAGAGAGAGAGAGAGAGAGAGAGATAGAGAAGTAAGCTATTCATGATGACAGTGCTGCAAATTATTGGCACTGTGGAATAAAGAATTTGGGTTTGAATTTTTTTTTTTTTTTTTTTTTTTTTTTTTTTAAAGATCCTCGTGAGTGGCTGGTCCCAGTACCGCCCCAGTGCTGGCCCCTTCTTCTTTCAGAGGGTGAAAACTACTGTTTGCTTCGGTCTGGATAGCAGGCCTCACTCGTGACCGACAGTTTATCACTGTATTGTAATTACTCTGAACTTGTCCTCATCTATTGTGGGACAGAGGTGTTTCTTTTATTTGGCTTTTATTGTTCGAATTAATTAGCCTAGTGTCGGCCGTTCTTTCTTTGAAGAGGGTCACGTACACTTAGGTTAGAATGCTTACTTGAATGATAGAGAGAGAGAGAGAGAGAGAGAGAGAGAGAGAGAGAGAGAGAGAGAGAGAGAGAGAGAGAGAGAGATTTTCAATCAGCAAATTTCTTGCTGCTTGAGAACATGTAAACAAAGATTTTATACATGCACAATGGCATGGATCTTAATAAAATGATATAGATGCGTCGTCTTGACTTCCTTAGGGATTACTTTATTATCTTAATTTTCCGGGAGCCAGCGTCACAAAAGTTTATCGTAAAATTTTAAATTCTCTTTATATGATTTTTATAGCAGGTATCTATATAAGAACTTGTTATTACTCCTAACTAAGGCCTATCTTTCCCTGCCTAAATTGTCTTTTGTTTTTGTCTAGCTAAGATATTCTGAGGTGGCTTTACTACGTCTCAAAGCAAAAAAATTATGCCCAAGAGTGGTCGGGAGCAGAGTCGAGGTCACAATAACAAGGTCTTTGAGATCATGCCAAGGTCCCGTTAGGCTAAATTTCAAAAACAACCTATCGCGGCGAAGAACAAAAAATGGCCGTTCTCTCACAAACAGATCGAACAATTTCAAAACAACGCACGAACACGGCGGAGGAATCCAAGATGGCAGGTATTTTCTTTTCAAACAAATTCAAAAACAACGAAACCAATGCAGGTATCCAGATTTTACTTTAAATATACCAATCATGCATAGCGTTTTACGTTCCCGGATGGAAAACTAAATTACCAAACAACTTTGTCTTTTGTTATCGTATTCTCACCGGACATTAAACAAAAAGAATGAAAAGAGAAATGCTAGTCTGCCTGTGTAAATTTACGTTGTTGAACGGTACCTTTATTGTAAAATTACTATTTCAGTTCGTTTGCTACTTCACTGACACGGTTTTTTGAATGATTCCCGCTATATGCAAACAATAACGATCGGAATTGCCGACGCGATTAGTATATTACTTTGTGTACATGAAATGGGCTCCTTGATTCGTTATGGCCTTAGTAACGTAAAAAGGCCTTGTCTTAGAGCGTTACAAATTGTGATTCTCTGCTCTCGAGTCACACCCTTTCCTACCTACGCTAATTCTCGCTACACTTGTTATTATAACTATTCTCTTTACTGCTTATTATTATGCCTGGTTCCTTGTTTGGAAGAATGAAATGGAATTCAATATCTGACTTTTATCTTTGGAATTAATGTAATTTAATTTCCTTTTCTCCAGATTCTTTTCTAAAATGTACTTTAGATCCTGGCAAGGTCGCCAATGTTACGTGTGAGGGTCTTGGTTGATCATGTATTATTCAATTTCGTAATTTTACGGCCCTGCAAACCAAGATTACACGTAACCTGCCACTTGAAGCCAAAAGTTAACCTCAAAGACAGTCGTTAAGCCAAAGGTCGCCAGTTAAGGGTTATTAACCTTAACAAAGAATATTTGAGATGAATTTGATTTTTAAACGCAAGTTCTTCCAAACATTCGGACGCGAGGCATACAAAAGCATCGAGATTTAACCTGATTTTGCTTACCCTAAATCCTAGGTATTTTACTGGAATAACAGGGGTTGAAGCTAACAATATAATAATTAGGCTTAATCTAGACTTTGTAAACACATATACAGTAAGTGGTGGCTGAAGGAAGAAAACAAAGAAAGAGTTGGAAATACAGAAAAGAGGTTAAAAGAATGGACGAAGTTTTGAACAGCACACGGACTCTACCTTAGGATGACGGCGTCATGCCGCATTTACAACGGACGTGCTGAAGTTCGTGTGTGTTTTTGCTCCACCATTCACTAATAAAATAATAGACAAAGGGGGGACAGGGCCACCTTCCAGACGTCTGCTCGAGACGGCGGCTGGTTAGTTTCTCTCTGTAGTTCCTGACCAGCCTGGGTCAAAACAGGCCTACAGTCATGCCTTAGGCGTCTATGCTCTGTTAAAAACATTCGCCACGAGAGACAGGTAGAAAGGAAAAAAGGACTTTAGGACCACCTATTTCTAAAGTTGAATATGGAAATTTCTCCTATGGGGGTTAAATGCCTAAATGCTACCTATTCCTTTCTCCAACGGATGTTAAAGTTTGAACTGAAGACGCTCCTAATGCGGACAATGGCTTTTCCTGGTCTTGGTCAGGCTGATATTATTTACAATCAAATGTTACGAGGGCGAACAGCAGTAATATTTATAAAAATATATATATATATATATATATATATATATATATATATATATATATAAAACCAGGTAGACAGTAAGATAAAAAAAACAATTCAAACCTTTAGATGAAAGATCCATATCGGAGAGAATTCTGTTAGAGTTAGAAATAACGTCATCATTTGAACACCGGTATCACCAGTGAAACCTAATTTTGTGAGTTTATGCTTTGTACAAATTTAAAACAACAATGAGTTTCGAAATGAGGTTGAAATCAATCAACGACATCGAATTCTTCAGCTGCTCAATTAAAAAAAAGGTTGTTTTGTTAACACAGCAATCCAAATTACGTCATTTGCCTGCTGGGTCTCATTGATAAATGCGACTCATCTAAGGCAAGTAATGGTAAATTTGTACAAAGTAATAAAATCTCTATAGTTTGGAGTCACTGGTGATGATAATATTCCATATGATGAAGTCATTTTTAGTTACTCGGACAGAACTCACTGCGGTATGGAGAAAAAGGTTTTATTTAAATATTGGAACTGTTTTATTATACTGTCAACCCGATTTTATTTGACCATTGCATGTACACACACACACACATACCCGAACATGCACACATATATATATATGCATGTATCTGCTAAAAGTGACCATATGATTCTATATATACTGTATATATATATATATATATATATATATATATATATATATATATATATATATATATATATATATATATGTGTGTGTGTGTGTATAAAATTATATATTTGTTATATATAGATGCGGACTATATCACTGGATGGGCGGAGTATATATGTGTGTGAAGAGTGTGTATTTCTGGTTATAAAATCTCTCTACATCAGGTTCGGATTCCACAATAAGTTGTAGGTCCCAGGAATTTTTTAGCCACGTAAAATAAAAAAGGCCAAAGAGCTGTTAATCAACTACCCCCACTGGTCAGAAAATATATATACATATTTATATAAAACTGTACATCAGTATTTAGTAAAGGACTTTGAAATGAAAGTTATCAGCTATCCATAGAAGATATATACATATTTATATATACTGTATATAATATATATTTATAAAGAGCGATAGTAGATTTCTATATACAGTATACATACATAGGACTTTCATATGTATACATATACATGGCATTATCAATATATATACAGGAAATATTTATATATATATATATATATATATATATAATATAAATTTTTCTCACATGATGGCAAGACTTTAACAGAAATAATTAAAGTTGTTAGAACCACCTGCATACCAGCGAGTTTTACCCAACTTCCCAACCCACCAGTGACCCAACCGATAGCGTTTCATTCTATTATTACCCCTTCAGAGTGAGTATGATGAAAATAATCAACAAAGTTACGTGAGTATTAGAAATTAATTTCCAAGTAACATTGGAACCGAACCTGTGCCTTCATTTGAGAGTCCTGGGTTGATCCTGAAGGGATTGATTTCTATCACACACATGATTATGTGTTGATTATTTCCACACACACACATGTTATATATATGCACATATATATATATATATATATATATGTATATATATATATATATATATATATATATATATATATACTGTATATATACACATATATGTAATTTTGATAACCACAAGGGCCTCTTAGCTCTTCGTTGGGTAAGAAATAGAGCTGCAGACTGGCACTCGATGCGCCAAGTTCAGAACGATTACCTGTCGGTTGATGAACAGCTAGGTGAATTTATTTCTGATGATAGAAATTCACTTCTCGCTATAATGTGGTACCGGATTCCACAATTTCTTCATATAGGGTCCCGTTGGGTCTTAAAACCATTGTAGTGGTTCTTAGCCAAAATAAAATAAGTCTAATCCTTAAGAGGGCATAGGAGAGCTGTTAATCAGCTCACTGTTCTGGTAAAAGAGACCTATCGGTAAGTCAATTCCTTTGATATTTAGTTGTGTTCTTTGAAGCTTTTTGGGTATGCAACTGTCATACTGATATTGGTGTCACATTGATATTAAACTGGAGGAAGCAATCCATACGATGATAAGACAATGAATTGATGATGAAATGCCGTTTCTCATGATCTAGTCCCTACCTTCAGAACGACAGAATACCAGTGTCGTGTGTTAGGTCGTGTGTGTGTGTGTGTGTGTGTGTGTGTGTGGTGTGTGTTTATGGTTGTCAGAGGCTTGGGAGGGTGAATTTGAATCTCCTTGAGCAGCCATTTGTAATTGTGACTTTTACATCGCTATCCAAAATTACTGTAGAATTCACATTACATTGAGGAATAGTTCCACAATTACAAATCATTCTGGTAAAATTAAACCTTTCTATTAAAGTCATTCCTTTGATATTTAGTTGTGTTACTATTGAGTCAGTATTCTGCGGTATGCACAAAATCGATCAAATTGATTTGTTAAAATTGATATTAAATTGAAGGAAACCATCCATACGAGTTAAGACATTTATATGATGAAATGCCGTTTATATGATCTATAATAGTCCCTACCACACACGATAGGAATATATGCAAACACACACACACACACACACACATGTGTATATATATGTGTGTGTGTGTGTGTGTGTACAGTGTGTGTATTTATGGTTGTCATATATACATGTGTATATACACCATTTATAATTATACTTTGCATTATATATGTACTGTGATGAATAAAGTTAATTATGTATTATTTTTATCATTCTTCTAATTTTAATTAAAATGATACTATTTATCTGGTTTTTTCTTCAAGACTCGCGTAGTAAATTAATAAATGGTATTCATGCGGTCTTGACACAAAAGTCAGATAAATAGAAGTATCATTGTAGGTTAAAAATCAGCTCAATGAAGTAAACTCATGAATACATAGTTAACCATTTATATGCATACATACATATATACACACATATAGGTATATATATATATATATATATGTATATATAATACCACACACATATATATATGTATATATATATGTAAATATATATATATATATATATATATATATATATATATATATATATATATATATATATATATATATTATATATATATATATATACATATACATATATATATATATATATATACATTTAATTACACACACATGCATATATATATATGTGTGTGTGTGTTTGTAATTAAAATGTGATCACCAACCAAGGAGAAAACTAGGAAATATCTCTAGTTTCGGAAGATAATTCTCCAAGATAAACTCATGAACAGTACGACGAATTTCCTAAAAATAATGAGTAATTTGCTATATATGTTCCGTGAATCAGGAAACCTGACGATAAGCTGCCAAGACGAACTTGCAAAAGTGATTACCTGTAAAGAATATGGAGACTGAAGCTATAGGACCAACACCTTACGTTTTGAAGACAACCCGAATAGTTTCTCAGGATAATTCACGGAATGAGGACAAATTTTTCCTATATATAATGATATATATAAGAAACAACTGTGGATGATATAACTTAGTGCTGGCAACTTCAACCCAAATGATCGACTAATAACTTGGAAGACGGACTCCTGTCGGATCTGCTTCCCTTCATGTGAGAATGTGGGCTTCCCGTGAAGAAGTTTCCGAAGCCATTCGTCTCCCGTAAGGACCAAGACCTAGGTAAGGACCAAATACGGCTCCTTCTCCGCCCAGCGTTGTACTTTAGATTTGCAACAAATCCAAAGGCTGCAGAACCCGGATATCGTCTTGAAGCTTTCGGAAGCCCCAGAAACAATGCGTCTTATTTCAAAACTAGACTAAGAAAGGCACTGAGTACAAGGTTACTTAGTGTTGGCAACTTCATCCCAAAAGGAAGAAGGACTCCAGTCCGATCCGCTTCCCTTCAGGGACTGTGAGAGTGATCTCGAAGAATGTGGGCTTCCCCCGAAGAAGTGCGAAGCCATTCTTCTCCTGTATGGACCAAATCCGATTCCTTCTCCGTCAGATCGCAGAGAAGCTCTGATCTTGAAAGCGCATCCGAGGCCTTTCGTCTCAACTAAGGACCAAATCCGATTCCTTTGTGCAACAAATTCAAAGGCTGCAGAACCTGGAGATAACCTTGAGGACAAGTCTTGGAGCCTTCAAAAGGCCCCAGAGACAATGGGTCTTATTCCAAAACTCGACTTAAGAGAGGCACTGAACACAAGGTAACAAGTCCTCGGGACTCACAGAAAAGATCTGGTCCTGAAAGTGCATCTGAACGGTCGCATACACGGAAGGCAACACGGAGAGAAGAACCTTGACGATCAGAGTCTTAAGAAGGGACCTGAAGAAAAAAAGAGACTAAAATACAGCTCGGATTGCTTGACATGGCATCAGAAACAAAGAGCTGCTTCAGCCACTACTGAATGACATTAGAATCCAAATTTCAAATTAATTGCAATCCAAAAGCAACTTCTAAAGGGAAGTAAAAAGCAGCCTTTTCTCCCCCTCAAAAAATACAAAAGCAACCTCTGGCGCGGCGTAAAACCCTAAGTTAAGTTAATCTTTTTTTTTTTTATTTGCCAAACCTCTGGCGCGGCGTAAAACCCCGTAAGGCATTTGTAAATATTTTTTTTACAAAGGTAACCTCTGGCGCGGCGTAAAACCCCGTAAGTCTTTGTAAATTTTTTTATTTGCAAAGGCAACCTCTGGCGCGGCGTAAAACAGTTAATGCCTTTGTAAATATTTTTTTGAAGGCAATCCTCTGGCGCGGCGTAAAAACCCCGTAAGTTAATGCCTTTGAATATTTTTTATTTGCAAAAAGAGCTAAAACCCGTAAGTTAATACCTTTGTAAATATTTTTTTATTTGCAGAGGATCAGCGGCGTAAAACGTAAGTTAATGAATTTTTTTTTTTGGGACAATGCGGCGTAAAAGTAAGTTAATGCCTTTGTAATTTTTTTTTTTAGGAAGAATCTTGTAAACATTTTTTTAAGAGGTGGCACGTTCGTAAGTTAATACCTTTGTAAAATTTTTTATTTGCAGAGGCTCTGGCGCGGCGATTGCATTTTTTTGCAGAGGCAACTCTGGCGCGGCGTAAAACACCGTAAGTCAATGCCTTTGTAAATTTTTTTATTTGCAGAGGCCTGCTTCTGGCGCGGCTAAAACCCTGAATGTAAATATTTTTTATTTGCAGAGGCAAATTTCAAATTAAAAACCGTAAGTCAATGCCTTTGTAAATTTTTTTATTTGCAGAGGCACTCTGCGCGGCGTAAAGGGAAGTAAATGCCTTTGTAAATTTCTTTTATTTCCCCCGCGGCGTAAAAAAGTTAATGCCTTTGTAAATTTCTTTTTATTTGCAGACCTCTGGCGCGGCGTAAAACCCCGTAAGTTAATGCCTTTGTAAATTTTTTTTATTTGCAGAGGCAACCTCTGGCGCGGCGTAAAACACCGTAAGTCAATGCCTTTGTAAATTTTTTTTTTTATTTGCAGAGGCAACCTCTGGCGCGGCGTAAAACCCCGTAAGTTAATGCCTTTGTAAATTTCTTTTTATTTGCAGAGGCAACCTCTGGCGCGGCGTAAAACCCCGTAAGTTAATGCCTTTGTAAATTTCTTTTTATTTGCAGAGGCAACCTCTGGCGCGGCGTAAAACCCTGTAAGTTAATGCCTTTGTAAATTTCTTTTTATTTGCAGAGGCAACCTCTGGCGCGGCGTAAAACCCCAAAGTTAATGCCTTTGTAAATTTTTTTATTTGCAGAAGGCAACCTCTGGCGCGGCGTAAAACCCCGTAAGTTAATGACTTTGTAAATTTTTATTTGCAGAGGCAACCTCTGGCGCGGCGTAAAACCCCGTAAGTTAATGCCTTTGTAAATTTTTTTTATTTGCAGAGGCAACCTCTGGCGCGGCGTAAAACCCCGTAAGTTAATGCCTTTGTAAATTTTTTTTTATTTGCAGAGGCAACCTCTGGCGCGGCGCAAAACCCCATAAGTTAAAAATTTTTTTATTTTTTTAACAGTTAATGCCTTTGAATATTTTTACAGAGGCAATCTCTGGCGCGGCGTGAAACCCCTTAAGTTACTGTCTCTGCAAAAGAAACTTGTAAATTTCTTTATTTTGCAGGACATGGTTCGGCGTAAAACCCTGTTAAGTTATTTTTTTTTGCCTCTGTAATAAAAAATAAAAATTTGTAAAAGATTGACAAAAGAAAACCCTGCAAGTTAATGCCTCTGTAATAAAAAAATAAAAAAATTTGCAGAGACAAACTCTGCACCTGAGATTGCCTCTGCAAAGGCAAGTTAATGCCTTTATAAGAAAAAAAATTAAAAAATAAAAAACTTACAGAGGCAACCTCTGTCGTGACTTAAAACAAGTTAATGCCTTTGTGAAAAAAAATAAAAAATACAGAGGCAACGCCTGGTGGGGCGTAAAACCCCGTAAGTTAATGCCTTTGTCGAAAAAAAACTTGCAAAGGCAACCTCTGGCGTAGTGTAAAAACCTATAAGTTAAGTGCTTCTGTAAATAAAAAAAATTGCAAATATAGTTTCCTATGTGTGAGCAGCCAGAAATTCATATTAATGAATGATTTGGGCACTTTAGTGACAAAATTATAGGTTTGTAAAAATAAGAATAAAATGTATAGTAACACCTGACTAAGAAAAAGAAAATTTTAAATATAACACAACATTTGATAATGGTCATGGTAATAATAGAATTAACAAAAATTCAAATAATCATGAAAAATTTAATAAAATCGGTTGCTTACCTAAAAGAGGAATCTGATTGTATGTAAAGCCATCACTTTGTAGTAATCTTACTTTGGTAACAATCGGTTCTAAAGTACCTGGGTTAAATTTCCACCTGTCAAAAGGCTCAATTACTTTAATATAATTAACATCGGCGTGACCAAGCCCTCAAAAGTGACTGCAAATCTAAACAAGTAAAAGTTGCGCCAAAGTTTCTTCGGCGTAATCGAGTTTTATGTACAGCGTATAATCAAGGCCACCGAAAATACATCTATCTTTCGGTGGTCTCGGTATAATGCTATATGAACAGCGGCCCATGAGACTTTAATCACGGCCCGGCTGTGGCCTGTCCTATATCGTTGCTAGAAGCACGATTATGGCTAACTTTAGCCTTAAATAAAATAAAAACTACTGATGCTAGAGGGCTGATCAACATAGCAATTTGCAGCCCTCTAGCCTCAGTAGTTTTTAAGATCGGAGGGCGGACAGAAAAAGTGCGGAAGGACAGACAAAGCCGGCACAATATTTTTCTTTTACAGAAAACTAAAATAACGTTGAAACTGGGTCGTACTTACAATATATGAAGCACAACAATCCCACTCTGACAAACACCAGCCATGACAGTTTTGTATTACTAAACTCAGTCCGCAGTAAACCTCTATTGTCAGTCACTCAGAAGATAGAGGGATACTGGGCACCTCGCCAAAATTACATAAGAGCCGCAAGTCAGGTCAAAGAAAATTCTAAAAATTGGTCTGAACTTGTCTGGACTCATCTCCTATAATAATAATAATAATAATAATAATAATAATAATAATAATAATAATAATAATAACAATAATAATAATAATGATCATTAGTTCTAACATGTAAAAGACTAGTTATTTCAGCCAGTCAAAGACTGGAGAATAACGAGATAAACGCTCAGCATATAACAGATTTTGTGAACACAAACGTTTATTTAATTTCTTTATGGAAATTTAAAATTATTATTCTTAAAATAATTTTATATCATATGATCAAGCACAGAGGGACGGCAAGGTATTCTGCTTGTATAGCACCCATGAAACACCTGCTCAGTTACTCGTATGTGACAAATAAAGGGAAATGTATCTCTAACATTTAAAGTTGTTTTTTTAACCGATTCAGTATCGTTTTCGTCAAGTACGACAAAGCTCGTTAGATCAGCTTGAGGCCACAAGTAACAACATATAAAGGCAGGTAAAAACTACGTCGAAGTACCTTCGGCGCAATCGAGTTTTCTGTACAGCTGTTACAGCGTATAATCAAGGCCACCGAAAATAGATCTATTTTTCGGTGGTCTCGGTATAATAATGTTTGAGCAGCGACCCTTGAAACTTTAACCAAGGCCCGGTGGTGGCCGAGTCTATATCGTTGCCAGAGGCACGATTATGGCTAACTTTAACCTTAAATAAAATAAAAACTACTCAGGTTAGAGGGCTGCAATTTGGCATGATTGATGATTGGAAGTTGGATGATCAACATACCAATTTGCAGCCCTCTAGTCTCAGTAGTTTTTAAGATCTGAGGGCGGGCAGAAAACGTGCGAACGGACAGAGAAAGCCATCTCAATAGTTTTCTTTTGCAGAAAACTAAAAGGCAAAATGCTAAGTGATGTTTTCTTAACTAATTTTCTAAGTGCATCAATTCAAATGGTTATAGCGGTCAGTGAATATATATATGTACAGTATATGTATGTATGTATGTACAGTATGTATGTATGTATATATATTATATATGTGTGTATGAGTACATCTATCTGTCTATCTATATATATCTATATATATATATATATATATATATATATATATATATATATATATATATATATAGTATATATATATATATACATATATATATATATATATATATATATATATATATACATACATACATATATACATATATATATATATATATATATATATACAGAGAGAGAGAGAGAGAGAGAGAGAGAGAGAGAGAGAGAGAGAGAGAGAGAGAGAGAGAGAAATAATCATTTGACGAATGGGTCCACCCTAGTGAGCTGAGGATGACCTTGCTGAAGCCCTCCCGTATTTTCTTATGACCTGATATCACACATTCTTGACGAAGCACCAGTCACCAGTGTCTTATTTTTCCCCTCTTGCCTCTTTTATTCCTAATTGCAACCCACAGCAGCCAATTAACGATAAGGTACATAGTTCACTGCCCAGGTCAACAGAGGCACGGTGGGTTAAAAAAAAGGTCATTCTCAAGGTATGGCCCTCTATCATGCATTTGGTTCAGGATTGAACGAGAGAGAGAGAGAGAGAGAGAGAGAGAGAGAGAGAGAGAGAGAGAGAGAGAGAGAGAGAGAGAAACAGTCATATCTAGCGAAATATATATATTAAAATGTTATTACAGAGACGGGGGGGTCTGTACGAGTCAGGCAAAGTTAACGTGCGTGAAAATACAAAGAAAAACTTTGTGGCACTGATTTTTTAAGACGAACCTTATTCGTACACTGTTAATACAAATGTAAGTGCTCGGATATAAATATATAAATTTATGTACACAAACAAATAAATGCAAGGCAAATAATTTGCTCCTCTGAAAAAGCCTTAAAGGTTTACAGCAAATTAATAATCGACATTGAGAACAAAGAAATTAAGAATATTCGCATACTTCCAATCACAAAACTTCCGGTTAATTCAGAATGTCTTCCAGGTACTCGTCTCGACTTGAGGAATTCTCAGCTGGCTCCAGTCAATCTGTAACCGAAGAAGGAACGGCCAACCTTAATTTTGTACAATCTGTCAAAGGAACTGAACAGAATAATTATACTCATTTTTATTTTTAAAAAAATACTCACAGTAGCATGAGTCTTAATATAGAATAAATCCACAGTTATGTATCTGTACAAATATATTTAAAAATAAAGCTAAAAAGAGAGCTTTCGAGAGTCCGTACGATCCCTTTTCAAAACGTTTTGAAAAGGGGAATCGTAAAGACAGTCGAAAGTTGCCTGTTTAACTTTATTTCTAAATGTATTTGTACAGATGCATAACCGTGGATTTGTTTCTCGGCTGATTTTTACTTCATCATTGCACCAATGGTTATTGGTCCCAACAGCAATATTTGAATGCATCTATTTAAAATTTCCTAGATTTAGAACCATAAGGTAATAAATACTTTGAAAGATACCAAAACAGACCCATAGTTGTTGCTTATATAAACCATTATTATTATTATTATTATTATTATTATTTTAGTTGTTAATTATTTATTATTATTATTACTCGTTGCTGTATTTTTTCTTACAGTCTCCAAATAGCGTACCGTTATTATTATTATTTATTTTTTTTACTCGTTGTTGTATTTTTCCTTTATTTTAAGCAAAGTCTCCTCCCCACCAACTGAAATAGCGTGCTGTCATCATTTCGAGAACGACCCGACAGGAAGGAGTTCAGAAGTTCAAGAGTTCAATGAGCGCCTCGGGGTGCCTGCCCAATTCCCAGGGCATCCAGGACGTCTCCTGTCAAGCTGCGGGTTATGATCACTTATGCCAGACGCATGCCCTCGCTTAAACCTTCCGATATGCCCAAATCCTCCCGATGTGCGGCGTAAAGGTCTGCATTTTAAACGAGACTAGTGGGCCAGCGTGCAGCCAGTACCCCGGGACGTCACAAGGAGGTTCAGGCGATGAGCAGAATGTGTTATTTGTTTTTGGGGGAACTTTTTTTATTCTTGTCAGATCATTAATACACGTCGTAAGAAACTTATTTCTTGATGAGTATCTAGAATTTAAGGAATGCTAGTCGCCTGCAATTGGCCCTCAGGCAATTTTAGTGCTTGTTGTCCGTGATTGTAAGACGTTGTAGGCTATATTACATATACATTCATAATAATATTATTATTATTATTATTAAAAATAATAATAATAATATTAATAATAATAAAAAAAACAACAACAACAACAATAATAATAATAATAATAATAATAATAATAATAATAATAATAATAAAAATAATAATTTACAAAATCTCATAATCACGAGTCACTAAAATGGTGAAGAAATTCACCATGATGTCAGTGTAAATATATATTCAAAATATATACAAACTAGAGCTTTCGAGAACCTGCCCGGAGAATCGAGTACGTTCTCGAAAGCTCTCGTTTTGTATATATTTTTAATATATATATTTACACTGTCATCATTGTGGATTTCTTCGTGTCAATAATAATAATAATAATAATAATAATAATAATAATAATAATAATAGTAATACTTTATTTTTGTAATTTATTTAGTAGCGTAAAATATCAAATTGTCAACTCAGCCTGGACACAGTTAGAATTTGTTTAACCTAAATTCCTTTATCCATTCCTCATATCTGGATACCCTCATACGAACATGTGCCTTCGTTTTTTGTGGCTAGGGTTTCAAATTACCTCACTCAGTTATTATCATAGTTATTTTATTATTATTATTTTATTATTGTTATTTTATTATTGTTATTATTATTTTGGGGAAATATTGAATCCCTTTATGCTAATGTCTCTTCTGAACTGTGGTCTTACATACTCTACGGATATGGGGGATGTCAATATAAATGTCATAAAAAAGGGAACTATTTATTATTATTATCATTATTATTAGCGTCAGTAGTAGTAGTAGTAGTAGTAGTAGTAGTAGTAGTAGTAGTAGTAGTAGTAGTAGTAGTGTCACTGTAAAAATATGCCTAGCAGAGGAAAAGGACAAGACACAATGGAACAACAGCAAAAATAAATGTGAAAGAAAATCTTTAACGTTAAATAATGAATAATTCCGACTAACTATTATTACCATTTACTTTTTATACATGCTGCTTGAACATCCAAGTAAAACAACAATCAAACAAATTAATACATGACAAGCGTATATAGAAATTAATGAATAAATCACAAATACACATATACTGTATAAGAGTAGCTGTACCACAGATGAAATGAAGAGAGATAAACTAGGTCACTGGTTAATAAAACGTCCCATTAGCAGAGAAAGCGAAGACTTGTGGTAGTTACAAAGGTAATGACAGGAAAAAAAAAACTCAAAAAAGGTGTGACCCTAAAATGTTGAAATTTATGGCCGGATGAAGGTCGGTGGAGAATTGTGGTATCAAGAGGCTGGGAAAAAGATTGAGGTCTCAAAGGCTGACAGTTAAGGCATATGATGCCCAGTTACTACTAATAACAGTAGATATGGAAGCTGCAGGACGGAGGCCTATAGGAAGACATAAAATCACGGAGAAAGGGATAGATAAAGACCTGGACTTGAGTTCAAGAGGAAATAAGAAATGATGACAAGAAAAAACATGCAAAATTGTTGGTGCATACCACTTCAGTACACTGTATACGAAAATCCATCTTAGCAGCTTCAAAAGAATTTAGTTCTGACCCCATAAATGAAAAAAAACTGACGTAAAAATGTTTATGAGGACATACATATTTTTCAATAACAGTATATATCTCTTCTTAAGGGTGGGGGAGGTTTCCACGAAAACAGAACATAGTCACTGCCATATTCATCTTTTAACTGCTCAAGCAAGGATGAACTCTCAGCAAAATGCTTCCACAACATTAGTACCTTTATATACCTACGATGAGGTTGATCATCAGTATGCTGAACTGCACCATCTGCCTCTGTTTTGTTTTTTCACTTCCTGATCATTAAGGAACATCCACTTATCTCCTCAATTCCATCTATCCAACCTTTCTTAGGGGTTCCCCATCTCTTTTCTCCCAGCAATTCACGATTATAATCTTTTATCATCAATCTACAGTTCTCAAATCTCTCCACATAAAAAACCCATCAAAAGCACTATAATCCATCATTTCACTCACACAAATCTTTTGCACTTCGTGTCTCCACAACCTACCATTTTCAGATCCTTCTTATTCCACATTTACTAAGCAAATCATTCATTTCATTAGGTTCAAAGCTTTGTCTTTACTGTGCATTTAACATTCACACTTCATTTCTATAAAGGCGCGCTGGTTCAACAATTCTTTCAGACTTTAATACTTTTGCTTCTATAAATACTCCTCTGCTCATCTAAATATTTTGTAGTGTACTTCATCTCTTCTCTAATGCTATCTTCACAGGTTACATTTAGGACATGAATCATATGGTTCTATTTTCCTCCTATCCATGCTAAAACAATCATTGCTCCATCTTCCAATTTCCATCTAACATCATAACTTTACTCTTTCTTTCACACTTCTGAGTTTCTTACCATACAAAGATCTACAAGTCTATTAATCGGTCTCTTCAGTCTTCCTTCATTATTACCAAAGAAGCACAGTACCACCTGAAAAAATCAGCCACTCCACACGATATTTACAGCCCTTTTGTCACAGTCACTTTCAACTTTCTCCTCCCACATACACTTTCACACTTTTCTTTTACCAGTCTTTGCAGTTTCTCTCCACTGTCCAATATCAAAACTGCCTCGTCTGCACAGATCAATACTGCACACGATTCACGATCCCTCCCCTTGTATAACATATTTCCTCCGATTCCTCCCATAACTTAAGCCATTAAGATATTATGCAGCCATGGGGACATTATACAACTTTTTTCTCAGGTCCGCCTTTACACCAAACTAGTCAGTTCCAAAATGTCTGAAAAAGCTTCACTTTAGCAATTAAAATTTTCAATTGCTCTTAACCAATTACCTTCTATACTGTATATACTGTGTATCCTGTGCAATGCATCTGTCAGTTCTACCATAGACTTTTCTTTGTTCCACACACGCAATTTTTCCTTTTGCTCTCAACTTTTTCATAACACATACTTGATTTACACGCCCTTCTTACCTAATCCCACACTGCTCTTTCCTTCCAACTTTTTGTTTTAGTTTATTATTGCAAATCCTACCATGCACCATTACGGATTATACAAAGTAATTTAATCCTCTGTAATTTTTACTGCCACCTGTGCCACTCTTACTCTTACAACTGCTCTTTCATTTTATTCCTTTCTAACCTTTCACTCAACATTTCATTCATCCTGGTATTCCTTTCACATTTATGCCAGCCAGTGAATCATACTTTTACCACTGTACTGCAATTTTTCATTTGTAAGCACACCAACTCCTAACACCTTTCTTTTCTTCATTCTCTTAATTATCCTTACATCCTGAACAGACATTTTGAAAAGCATTCTCAAGTTTACAGTAACCTTTTCCATTCTTGCATCATTCATATCTGCCTCTACTGTCTTTCACATTCACTAATTCTTCAAAGGACTGAACACTCTTCAGACAGCACCTTTCCAATTACACTGTTTACTTTAAGGTATATTACTTTGCTCACCAAGCTTTCCCTTCCTCTCCTACCATACTTGTAGCAATACACTCCCAGATTTTCAACAGAAACCACATTCTTTCACTGAAACTGTCAAGAATATTTTATTTTATATACTATTTCATGATCATCTTTTTGGCATGCAGCTGTCCTTCAAACAATCTTTATTTTTTCCTTGGTCCCTCATTTAATCATCCATTACTTACCTCTAATTTCATCATCCGTTACTTAACTTTTTATCCAGCATTCCTACCTTCCTATACCTAGAATTACCACTTGCTGATTCTGTGACCTTACCCTTGAATTTTGCTTGCTCCTCTTATACTGCTTCTGCTTAAGTGTCTTGTACCGTAGCACCTCCTTGCATAGCACAATTTTCAGGCATCTTCTTTCTGATATGTTACTACATTTACTTACTTTTTCTAAATGCCCTAAGTAGCAATTACGTTTACTTACCTATTTCCAACCTCTTCTACTAATACCCAAGTCTATAACCACTTCCGTTTCAATCACATTTCGATTAGATATACTTATATCAAGTCTCTCTTCACGGCTACACACAATCACAAACGAATCATGTGTGTATATATATGTGTGTATGTGTTTGTTTGTTTTATCACATACTCCGCGACTTTTTACATTCACAAGCATTAAGCTGCAAACGTCGTGTAGTATCCAGTTTACTCTGCCTCGGTCATATCACCGAAGGGGAATTATAATTCAAAAATGATACGACACCTGGGAGATTCGAACGTCTAACAGCTTGTACCGACGACTTCAGGGACAGTAACCATTCGGTTACCGTCCCTGAAATCGTCGGTACAGACTGATGGGCGTTCGAATCTCTCAAGTGTCGAATCGTCTATCAGTTATAATTCCCCTTCAGTGATTTTCCCAAGGTAGAGCGAACTGGATATAACACTATATTTGTATCTTAATGTTGTGATTATAAATATATATATACTGTATATATATATATATATATATATATATATATATATATATATATATATATATACACACACACACATATATATATATATATATATATATATATATATATATATATATATATATATATATATAATCTGACCAGACGCTTCTAAATTTTAGAGACTAACTAACGTGGTATTATGCTAATACAAATGCTCGTACCCAATACAAACATGTCAGTGGAATTTAACTGATTATATTTGAAAGAATGAGAATTGCTTACTTATTATATCCTGTCTCGGAGGAAAAACGAAATATATTTCTTTTAACATGCCTTATTTATGTTACACATGATTAGGATTTATATATATATATTTATATGTGTGCATGTGTATGTATGTATGTATATACAATATATATAATACTCTTCACTAGAAATTACACACACACATAAATATATAAATATATATATTACGTAATTCCTAATTATATATATAATATTAATTCATGTATGTAAATATGCAAGCGAAATGAACTTCACATTTGATGAGAGAGAGAGAAGACGATGAGCAAACAAAGGAATATAATTGCACATAAATACGCATTTACTTTCGTGCTAAGAAGAAGAAGAAGAAGAAGAAGAGAGAGAGAGAGAGAGAGAGAGAGAGAGAGAGAGAGAGAGAGAGGAGGAAGGTGGGTGAGGACCCCTCCCGGCGGGCTCCGCTCATTTATTCAAATTGTAAAAGACCTTTACGATCGGCGGAGTCACGGTTCCCGAGTCTTTATTTGATTATTTCTACAGCAGTCTTAGGACGAGGACGAGCATAACTCACGGGTAACCCGACAGTTCTCGTCCGCTTACGTTCCCATTCACGAGCCCCATCATTACCGAGTTGTTGAAACCCCTCTCCCCTGGGGGCACTCTCTCCCGGGGGCCATCGGGGCAAGAATGGTTTTCAAAACCCTGCGAACATGCGGCTGGGAGTTCATCACCTGCTATCATAATCACACATCTTTATCGGTCTTTACAATAAATGTCAGGTGTTATTTATGGCCTGGTGGCGTTTCTCTCAATAAATCAGGGTTGCCTAACGGAGGGGAAGGATAACCGGCCTAGCTGTGGGAGTCGGAGAACTTGCGGAATTAGATCATTCTTATATCACTGCAATAACTACAAGTCCAGGCCGAGCTCACGGCCCCGACGAGCAGGATTCCTTATAGCGATGTTGTGCATTCGTATAAAAAAAACAGCGATGGGAAAATAAAATTCCTGGGCCATGGCAACGTTGCTGAGTAATACTTATAAAGGTTCAAATACTAGCCACGCTCAGTGGGGGGTGCCTGTTGTTGGCCTCGGAACGGTTGGTAAGCCTGGACCAAGGAGTCGTAAATCACAGCACGAATAAGACCAAGATGGTGAAATCACAAGAACAGAGAAAAGGCAGAAACTATCTTTGCTGTCCCCGAATTTCTTCTTCTGTTGCGCAGAAGAATATTATTCCCGCCTGGGCAATTTCCTCTGCCTCTCCGAAATGTTGTTTGTTTGTTAGCCTGCTGTGAACATGCCTGTCTGCAGGGAGTGCGTGCATGTCTGCTTGCGTACCTGAGCCCGAACACATACATATACGAGTGTGTGTGTGTGTGTATGTGAGTGTGTCCGTAGGTGAGGTTTGTTCGAAAACCCCTTTCATCAGCATTGTGGGAACAAACAGGTTTCTGGTGACTTTTTGCGGGTAGCTAAATTATTTTCACTTTTCAAAAGATTTATATTGCGGTTATGCTGTGTAACCGGTCGTCCGTCCGAGTTCCTCGTGTTACACCTATTTTGGTGCAGCATCTCTTCTTTTCTTCCTTTCATTTTTCCTCTCTCCTTATGGCTCCACTCTGACTCTCTTCCCAATGAAAGGGCTTCTCCAGACGCTTATTTTTTCTAGATGCTCAAAGCATGTAGGTTTCGAACCTAAGCGTGTAGGTTTCGGTGTAATTTCCTTTTCCACCAGTTTGTTTCCCTCCATCAACCACCATTTTCTGGTTTTAGTTTTCTGTAAAAGAAAACTATTGTGCCGGCTTTGTCTGCCCGTCCGCCCTCAGATCTTAAAAACCACTGAGGCTAGAGGGCTGCAAATTGGTATGTTGATCATCCACCCTTCAATCATCAAACACAGCAAATTGCAGCTCTTTAGCGTTTGTAGCTTTTATTTTATTTAATGTTAAAGTTGGCCATAATCGTGCGTCTCGCAGCGATATAGGACAGGCCTTGGTTAAAGTTCATACAGTATTATAACGAGAACACCGAAAGATAGATCTATTTTCGGTGGCCTTGATTATACCCTGTACAGAAAACTCGATTGCGCGGAAGAAACTTCGGCGCATTCTTTACTTGTTTTTTATTTATCACATTAACAGACCGAGATGCAAGTCGCCCATCCAGGTCTATTTTTTCGTGCATACTCGAGATTTTTTTTTTTTTTTTTTTTGTAAACTGATTCGACTGTTTTTACGGAGGAATGAAACACCTTTTGACACACAAACCTGAATTCTGCTGCGCTGTCGAATTTCTTGCTGAGGATGTAATGGTTACCAAGTGGACTCCTGTTTACCGTTTTATATTCTTCACAATGAGACCGACATTATCATTCTAAATACTTGGAATGTTAACAGTCTACATACTTGGAATATTAACATATAAACTGGTACCGTGACCATTTTGTTTTCAGTCTGAGAGCTAATATACATAGGTTTGTTAATGACTATTTACATGATCAAATTTCCTTTCTTTAAAAAATATGGTCAGAAATAATCTTGCAGATTTGCAAGATGAAGACCATATGCAACACTTTCTTCTCTCATATGACTTTTCCTCACCTTTCCAAGCGCAAACGTCCTACGACAATAGGTTACAAAAATACCGTTAACACCAAGGGAGAGAGAGAGAGAGAGAGAGAGAGAGAGAGAGAGAGAGAGAGAGAGAGAGAGAGAGAGAGAGAGCGTTCAGGTGGGTGGTTCTCTAGAATGGATCTAATTAGACAAAGAAGGTCCCGGCAATGATGTTTATGGCAGATTACTAAGGATCACGATTGCAAACGATGCATATCTTTGCATCCCCGTTTTATGTCGAGGTCTGGAAAATGGTCTCTTTGCGGATGCCTTTATGGGTGTGTGTGTGTGTTTGTGCGTGTGTGTGTGTGTGTGTGTGTGTGTGTGTGAAGTTGTGTGTACATCTTAACATGAGCATATCTGTCTTTTTAGGGTTGGGTAAAAAGGGGTAATAACGAAAGTATTATGAATCTAAAACGGGACAGAAGGGGTAAAGATTTAACGACGTCTAGAATTAAGAAACTGCATAAATAATTAGATTTTAGTTGCTTTAATATCTATAATTTCCCTCCTGTTTCTTTTGTTTTTTTCTGCCTACTGGGTACATAGTGTCAAGTTTGAACATTAAAATGATGAATATTGAATAAAATATCATTAGCTAAGGGCACAATGTATTTAAGCAAATACAGTGTTAATGCTAAAACTTCCGCCCGTGGCTTTCTAACCTTTCCATGACTAAAAAGAACTTCCAGAGACGGCACACCTCCGCCAAGGCAATCTACATCAGCCTTGCAAACACCCCTCCCCCTTCCCCTTAATTCCCGTCTTATTGAGATCTTGGTTTCTCCCTAAATTTAATCACCAGTTACCATGCAAAGACCCATCTTTCGGAACATTTTTTTTAGTAAATTCGAAGCAAAACTTTTTATTTTCTTTTATGTCATAATGCTAACTAATAAACAAACAAGTCCGACCAAAAATACTTCCTTTGTGTCGGAGGTTATTAGAAACATTAGTAACAGCTGAAAATGTTCCCCTCAATATTAGGTCTCTCTTTCCCTATTTATCTCTTTTAAGTCTGCAGGTGTGCGATAGATGAGTGTCAGTTGGACGTTTATATTAAAAACGAAAACCGCATATATTTGCATGTATGTATATATATGAGTATATATATAAATATATAATATATATATATATATATATTATATATATATATATATATATATATATATATATATATATATATATAATATATATATATATATATATATATATATATATATATATATATATATATATATATATATATATATATATATATATATATGCGTGCGTGCATGTGTATGTGTGCAAAATAAAATCTGAACTGTCATCCCAGCAAAATGAAACAAAAGTGTGAGACTGAAAATCTACCTGGGGTGGTTGGGAAATGAAAATAAGTAAAAAATACATAAGAAATTCTGTATACGACGAGAAACATTCAATTTACAGTAACAGAGGGGTAAATAAACAGAAAGCTAATGTGGTAGATATAAGAAACGATAACTGATGATCAAAACTAAATATCATTTATAACAAGTAAAAAATGGGTCGAAGTTTCTTGGGCGCAATCGAGTTTTGTGTACAGCCGCTACTGCGCATAATCAAGGCCACAGAAAATAGATCCATCTTCTGGTGGTCTCGGTATAATACTATATGAGCCGCAGCCCACGAAACTTTAACCACGGCCCGGTTGGTGGCCTGGCCTATATCGTTGCCAGAAACATGATTATGGCTAACTTTAGCCTTAAATAAAATAAAACTACCGAGGCTAGAGGGCTGCAATTTGTTATGTTTGTTGAATGGAGGGTGCATGATTAACATATCAATTTGCAGCCCTCTAGCCTCAGGAGTTTTTAAGATCTGAGGGCGGACAAAAAAAAAAAAAGTGTGAACGGACAAAGTCGGCACAAAACTTTTCTTTTCAGAAAACTAAAAAACAAGAACCACTGAACACATCCAATATCTCACATCGAATTATAATGTTATCTACACTGCCAATTCTTAACTCTTTTAGTGTAGAACTGTAATTATAAAAACTAGCAAAGAAAGGAGAAAAACAGTAACAATTATGTAATGCTATATCTGTTGACTAATTATTTTCACAAAATTACGCTTTAATAGTTTTTAGTTTTTTACAACGAAATATTTCTCACGTAAGCCTGTCTGCAAGTAGCTACTGCAAGCATAGTAGGTTTAGTAACTATATACCAATCTTTGCACAAGTGACGCTTTTTCCTGTCAACAAGCAATGAATTTTGTCAATTTACAGGCTTGTTAATGTCAATTTATAGGCTTGTTAATGTCAATTTATAGGCTTGTTAATGTCAATTTACAGGCTTGTTAATGTCAATTTATAGGCTTGTTAATGTCAATTTATAGGCTTGTTAATGTCAATTTATAGGCTTGTTAATGTCAATTTATAGGCTTGTTAATGTCAATTTATAGGCTTGTTAATGTCAATTTATAGGCTTGTTAATGTCAATTTATAGGCTTGTTAATGTCAATTTATAGGCTTGTTAATGTCAATTTATAGGCTTGTTAATGTCAATTTATAGGCTTGTTAATGTCAATTTACAGGCTTGTTAATGTCAATTTACAGGCTTGTTAATGTCAATTTATAGGCTTGTTAATGTCAATTTATAGGCTTGTTAATGTCAATTTATAGGCTTGTTAATGTCAATTTATAGGCTTGTTAATGTCAATTTACAGGCTTGTTAATGTCAATTTATAGGCTTGTTAATGTCAATTTTTACAGGCTTGTTAATGTCAATTTATAGGCTTGTTAATGTCAATTGTTAATGTCAATGTCAATTTATAGGCTTGTTAATGTCAATTTACAGGCTTGTTAATGTCAATTTATAGGCTTGTTAATGTCAATTTACAGGCTTGTTAATGTCAATTTATAGGCTTGTTAATGTCAATTTATAGGCTTGTTAATGTCAATTTATAGGCTTGTTAATGTCAATTTATAGGCTTGTTAATGTCAATTTATAGGCTTGTTAATGTCAATTTATAGGCTTGTTAATGTCAATTTATAGGCTTTAATGTCAATTTAAGGCTTGTTAATGTCAATTTATAGGCTTGTTAATGTCAATTTATAGGCTTGTTAATGTCAATTTATAGGCTTGTTAATGTCAATTTAAGGCTTGTTAATGTCAATTTATAGGCTTGTTAATGTCAATTTATAGGCTTGTTAATGTCAATTTACAGGCTTGTTAATGTCAATTTACAGGCTTGTTAATGTCAATTTATAGGCTTGTTAATGTCAATTTACAGGCTTGTCAATGACAATTTACAGGCTTGTTAAGAGGCAATTGTCGGAAATTAATTCCCAGTTGCCTTCCTCGCTAGCGTGTGTGCGAAAAAATATAAGACAAAAAACCATAAATTTCGATTCATTTTCTTATTCCTGACTTTGATATTAATCTCTGGCGCCGCCGTTCAATTTGGCTCATTGTGCATGCAGTTTAGGATATCTCATAATCCTCACCATCTTTTGCATTGAGATCTTACGAGATTATACCATCCACTACGTAGTAAAAGACATACTGTTAATTTTAAGTAGCCTTGTCTTTTTATCTGATGCTCAATAACTCATAGTTTTTTAGAAGTTGTACCCCTGTCGGGACCAAATCGTGGAATGATCTTCCGATTACTGTAGCCGAATCTGGGACTTACTGTGGTGAAGTTTGGTGTACTGAAAATGCTTCTTTGGTTGGGCAGTCTCCGCTCATTGTTTACTTGTTCTCTGTCTTATCAATGGTATATTGTGACTTATCTCGTTTTCGTTTTTGTCATTCATCTCACGTATTTTTCTTCGTTATTTCTCTTTCATAGTTTATTCTCTGCTTCGCATAATTTCCTTCTCTGCTCTGGGTTGCTTTCCTTATTGAGGACCTTGGCTTGACTTACAATAATAATAATAATAATAATAGTCTTTAATTTGAGCATAAAACTCTTCTTGAACAATTATTATCATCGTTATTAATAAATTTTTGTTACTAGTACTGAAGCCGTAAAAAAACAAGGGGCTTAATTTCACCTTGACATTAAATTTTTTTTTTTCAGATCTTTCCCGCTGGTAAGATTTTTCTTATCGTTTTACTTACTGTGCTGTTTAGGTAACTTTGGTTTAAAAGCGAAAATAAAAAGAATATTTTAAGGCTTACTGACCTTTAAAACTATTCTTAAATGGTCAACATTACTGAATAGAATAGCTCTTCGTTGGGTGAGTCGGTAGAGGTGTGGACTGGAACTCGCTAGGCCGGAGTTCGATTCCCCGGCCGGCTGATGAAGAGGTAGAGGAAGTTATTTCTGGTGATAGAAATTAATTTCTCGCTATAATGTGGTTCGGATTCCACAATAAGCTGTAGGTCCCGTTGCTAAGTAACCAATTGGTTCTTAGCCACGTAAAATAAGCCTAATCCTTCGGGCCAGCCCTAGGAGAGCTGTTAATCAGCTCAGTGGGCTGGTAAAACTAAGGTATACTTAACTTTTTACTGAATAGAATATATTTCAATACAGAAGCCGACTGGCGTGCAACTTGATGTTTCCTGGCCCAGAAGAGAAGAAAATTTGAAAGAGGCAGACGGTAGCAGTGAAAACGAAAGCAGGAAGCGAGTTCCAATGACATAAAGATAATTATTGATGCTCTATCATTTAGCACAGTTTGTTGGTTCATCTAAGCTTCTTGAGTGTGGCAGAAATGACTGTACATCTATTTTTGGTAAAAATTCCAAATTTAACAGATAATAATATTTTTTCCTAAGACACAGTAGCAGGGTATATATATATATATATATATATATATATATATATATATATATATATATATATATATATATATATATATATATATATATATATATATATATATATACATTATATACATGTGTATTCGATGGCTCAGTGATCAAAAATCACTGTGCATCGTTGTTTCTAAACCAGGCTGGGGTTCGAATCCCACTGGTGACGAAGCACTTATCAACGGGTTTAAGTTATTCCAGAGGTATAGCGAACTGGATATCATACGAAATTTGTGGCTTAATATTCGTGAATATGAAAATATCATGGCGTGACATATGTATGTATATATATACATATATATATATATATATATATATATATATATATATATATATATATGTATATATACATACATTAATATATATATATATATATATATATATATATATATATATATGTATATATATATATATATACTCATATATATATATATATACATACATACATATATATATATATATATATATATATATATATATATATATATATATATATATCTCGTAAGTTAACATTAAAATAAAGAGAGATACCAGCGGTTCTCAAATGTTTTGTTGTCGTTACCCCGGAGGCAGTGGTGTGATAAATCACCATTACCCCTACCTACCCCATTCTTCTTCAGTTATGTGAAATTATAATATAAAGGAAAGAGAACTATTGGAATGCTGAATTTCTAATGCATTTTATATGTAAGAAATTGATCTATCTACTTTTATTATTTATTAAATTATTTATTCATTTGTCTATTATTATCATTTGTAAATTTACTGAATTTTACCCCAAAGAACTATTACTTTTAGAAAGTGCCTCGTTACCCCCCAGAAACGGCTTCATTACACCCACGGGGGTAATTACCCCCAGTTTGAGAACCACTGGTATACACGCACTTGCTCGGTCGCAAACAAATTTACATATATTTATATATATATATATATATATATATATATATATATATATATATATATATATATATATATATATATATATATATATATATATATATATATATATATATATATATATATATATATATATATATATATATATATAAGGGGGTGTGTGTTTGCTCAACCGAGCAAGCGCGTGTATACTAAGTACTGTAAATGGTCCATTTTATTTTAATGTTTATCTCATAAAGTTCAAAACCAGACGGTATGTGTATCTATATTTTACAACACAGCGATAATATCAACAGCCGGTCTTCGTTATGCATCCATCAGACGCATGGCCACTCCACGTCCAATAGAAATGCTCACAAACACACACGCACCAACACACAAACATTTAACGTCCATCTTACCATCGGAGATTCTCCACGCCCTGTTTGGAACATGGGGCGGTGCCGAGGGCGCAACCTACGAGGCCTCGGAGTGGCTGGTCGTTGCGTCGTGTATCCGAAACGTACAATGTATAATGCACAATGCTTGAACCGCAGGCAGCGCCATCGCGACGGGAAAACAATAAAGAGGAAATCTTTTGTACCTCATGAAACCGCAATAAAAGAGCCGCGTTTAGACTCCATTACCGCCACGAAGAGACGGCCAGGAATCGGCCCCGCCAGAATATCCGCGACAGGATTTTGCACGCTCCGTTCGACCGTGGGCGAGGCGCCCTTTGGGGTGCTGCCCGGCGGGGGCCTGAAGGATTACACCGACAACAGCGCTATAACAACAAGACCTCACGACTAACAATATGATTACATTAAATACGTCGTATGGAAGACGAAGAGGTTGCAACAAGAAGATGATTATTTGACAGGCAGTGCAACAAAAACATGATTTTGCCAAAACAGTTTGACAAGAAGTCGATTAAACCAGCCGTAAGATCACAACAAAAACATGATTTTGTAAACAAAAGGATTACAAAAGCATAATAACAACTTGCTTACAACAAAACCTGAACCCAGTAAGAGAGATACCACCACTAAAACCTCATAGTAAAAACGTTACAACTATAACAACAAATTATATCATCCACAATAGTATTACAACGAAAACATGATTACAACCAACGCGTTTTCATACACTGGTAGATACATTTCCCCACAAACTCTCTCGCCTGCAAAACAATGCAATAAACGCATTCTATTAGGACCTCACTGCATAATGCCAACGGGCAACTTTCAAACTAAAAATAACCGACAGTGAGTTTTGATATCTCATGGCCAGGCAACGCAGGAACATAAAACTTCAATACTGAATAAATTTCAGGTATTGTTTTCTACTTCTTCAGCAGCATGACGAATGAACTAACGTCTTTCATATATATATATATATATATATATATATATATATATATATATATATATATATATATATATATATATATATATATATATATACATACATATATATAAATATATATATATATATATATATATATATATATATATATATATATATATATATATATATATATATATGTATATATAGTTTGTCCCTTTTACACAAGTAATATAATTTGTGGTAAACTGTAAATATACACAGACGTTTTACAAGTCTTCACAGATGATGTTCTTACCACCACGCATGTATCCACCAGGGTTAATACCGACCGTAGTTGATTAACCGCCAGGAACATAATTCACAAACGTGGACATAGGATTCAACACGTGGACATGGTAAGTTCATAAACACGATGCCTGATATTATATGTCATAAATATATATATATATATATATATATATATATATATATATATATATATATATATATATATATATATATATATACATATGCTGTATATATATGAGACCAACTGTTCCTCGAACACACTGAAATTTTTCAAATATGTTTTTAGTTACAACGTAGAAATGCAACTTTATCGTCATTATTTCATACTCATGCCATTCCCCTCTAATAATTTTAGCAAAAAAAAAAATACTATCTTTTTGGGTCTTAATTAAGAAAATGGATATTTCAAGTTCATATGCATGACATCTTCACCTAGAGATTGCACCACTGGACACGGCGTGTCTATTATCTGTAGCGTACGAATTTCTGACTGTTACAACACCATCAGTCTTTCTTCAAAAGACAATGGCAAACCTACCATCAGATTTACTAACTCATAAAGAAGAATGCATCTGTCCGGACAGGGAAATATAGACATTTAATTCTGATAAAACTGTTATAACCGGCGTCAATAATGTAGTCAATAGATTTTGAGATTTGAAGTGATATGCTTAAACGATATTTGTAAGGCAATTTGTAAGACTGATTTGTTCGTACAGTGGCTGTGGAAAGTTACAGCATATTACTGCTATCTTGTACACATGAACTGTGAGAACTGTTATAGTAGTTTTGAAGTCCTGGTGCAGAGAGGAAAAGAGTTCTGACCTGATGGGGTAGCAATAAAGGCGTTACCAATACAGTAGACAGATCTGAGTCACGACGATGACAAAAATCACCCCAAAAGCTGCGAGTTACTAGGTACTGCTTCTTCAAGGTATTGCACTGGAACCACAGTGAGCACATCCAGTTTTGATGACGCATTGATGATAGAGTTACAGCCCATATCAACAAGCTATACTCTTTCTGGTGTATCCAAACATAACGGTAATTCTTTCGCTAAGTTAAGCCTACAGAATTTCTGACGCCATCACCCCCGCCCCGCCCCCCCAAAAAAATGTGACAACTATAATTTTGCAAAGCAGATAGCTGTAGTGTTTGGTTTTGCAACCAGAGGATCTGGTAAAAAGAATGCCTATTTCTGAGACTTTGAAAGGATGAGAATAAAAAGTAATGAACAGATACACTGCACGTGCCGCTTCATATTTTGATACACGGGGAGTGGGGAACTGCCGATGGCTCAAGTTGTACTTCTCGATTTTATGCCTAAACATTCTTTCCTTGCCCTCTCCTACATACTATGCGTCTTGTGACATCACCTGATCAAGTGCTTGAAAAATCACTTAACTTGCATTTTCTTGAATATTTTTCATAGAGTTCATAGGCGTTAACAAATAAACATGACTGGCATATCCTTGCCCTCCGTTTAGGGTTAGGTTACCATATGTGAATTCATGAAAAATATAAGAATACTGCAATAAAAGTTTAAGTTTTGTCGCCAACTGCATATAGCTGCAAAATTTCTGAGATACCTTTCAGTTTTCAGTAAAGAGAAAGCAAGACAACTTTTTGGGTTTATCTGCAAAATTTCTAATAATTTGTGACTAGTGCTGTAAAACAATTTAGTCCGAGTCAATACTAAGGCTATTAACCTACTAGAGGCTAGCAATTGGGACTTTTAAACGTGAAAAAATATTCTTACTTTGGAAATATCCAAATATAAATAAACAAAATATGTCTTTGAAGACGTGAAAATACCAACCTGGACACTTTATTTCTACAACAGGACTATAATATCACTTCACCACATAACACGTCAGTGAATCTGTGCAAGATCTAATGAGACGGGATCACAAATAAACTGAATACTTTCATCTACGAATTGATATATACAGGTATCTCGCAGACAATGTAAAGATTAAAATTATTTTTTTCTTGTAGATTTTCTGGAAACAATTAAAGAATATACCAACTACTTCGGAAGAAACCTCCAACAACCAAATTCACGTCAGCACAATTTGTCGGTGATGACTGTCGATGTACCTACTTGGAGAAACTAAAGGTTTAGAATGTTTGGAAAATGAATATTTTGAGTAGTTAGAATATTTTTTGGCATCTAAGCTGCCAGAATTACCTTCGTGGAATAGTTAATATTTCTGGGTAGAGTATCAATGATTATCGATAGATTTTCTCAATGTGTCGCAAAGATATTGCCGAACTAGCTTCCAATACGGCTGTGACTTGGAATTAAAACCTCTCTTGCACTCGAGCCTTAATCACTATAGTTTGTTTTGGTTATTGAATTATGTTAGAATTATAACATAGTTAATTCTTAACAGCTTCTAGCTCTTGCGGTGATACTACACAAGCGATGGTACATAAAAATTATTTCGAAACCAGACAACGCACGATAACAACCAAGCAAACAGACACACGAACGAAAGCACGAAGGCACACGTCCCGAGAAAGCCAATGAGTCAAAAGCATCAGCAGCTGGCCTCGTCCCCTCACCGCCCTCTCTTCCCCCTCCCTCCCCCCCTCCCACCAGCGCCTCTTCATTCAGGCGAGGTAATGATGCTGACAATGATAAAGATAATATAAATGCGAGATGTGTGTGACGATGATAGCAATGGTAATCGCCATCGTACGAGAAAGTCCGAGGGAATTAGAAAAGCGGCCTGAGTGAAGATCGCGATCAATCTCGAAGATAAACGATAATCCTATTGATAAAATCGGCGGACTCGGCCGTTTAACATATTGATGAAGGTGGCGACGGCTCAGAGCAGGCCGAGATAATTGGGAAATGAGGAATAACGTTTCTTCTCTTCCATTACAGCGGGAATCAGCGAGGACGACGGCCGTGATAACAATGAGAACTGTGTTACAGAACAACTGGGAACACCGATTGCCGCGATTAGATAACCGGATAAGATCATGGCAAGCTCAGAGGTGGGATGGAAGTGGGGTGGAAGTAGGAAGAACCAAAGGAATCGACAAGGAAGGATTCTTGGCTGGAAGGAGCGAGAGATCAGGGGTAAAGGATCTGCTCTATATTGGGAGGGCGGGGGTGACAGCGAGTTGACCCTTGACTCCAAAGACTGCGGCAATGCGTTACTGATGTCTTCAGCTGACCTTTCAAGACCCGACTTCTTACCCTTTATGCAAGAACGAGATCAGGAGAAGGATGTTTAGTGGGTAATACTTTCCTTTAAAGAATACATTCTACCTACAATTATATATACGCACACACTATATATATATATATATATATATATATATATATATATATATATATATATATATATATATATATATATATATATATATATATATATATATATATGGGTATCCAATATTCAGTAGCTAAAGTATGAATAATGCAGTTGCTCGCTCTGGTCTTTTTTTCTTGAATGTGAAAAAGTTTAATACTGCATTACACACACAATATTATATATATTTTATATATATATATATATATATATATATATATATATATATATATATATATATGGGTATCCAATATTCAGTAGCTAAAGTATGAATAATGCAGTTGCTCGCTCTGGTCTTTTTTCCTTGAATGTGAAAAAGTTTAATACTGCATTACACACACACAATATTATATATATATATATATATATATATATATATATATATATATATATATATATATATATATATAATATTATATATATATATATATGTGTGTGTATACATATGTATATATATATACATCCATACATTTATACTTATATATTATTCCTTCTGGGTACTACAGGCAAGAACTCCAAAAATTATAAGTTGGTTTTCTAAACCTAGGATAGCTACCATAGCAACAATACAATCATAATAATCGTTCATACATGTGTAACAATGTAACTGGTACTGAATTCACAAGCAGTCAATTCACACCTACAAAAATGACGCTCGTCAAGCCAACGCTAATTCCCCGAAATACAAAATTTAATTGTGGCAAATTTTCAGAGCTGAAATTCCCTTGGCTTATTTAATCAACCACACACTCAAGTCGTTACAGCTTTGGAGTTAATTAATATATAATGAACAACCTTTTGATGATAATCTTATCCCCTTTACACAAACAGTTAATCATTTGAAAGACCATCCCATTTTCCACTACGAACAGCCCTCTGACGGATATCAAAGCAAAACTTTAATGATTACTTATGTGCACACAATGTCACTTTGCTGACCGAATCATTTTTCATTTCAGCACTTCAAAACAAAACAGTCAACAGTTACCTAGGTAATTTCATATCCCGGTAAAACCAGTCTATTCATCAACCAGTGCTGTGCCTTCATTAACATAATCATGGAATGGTGTTCATTACTTCAGGAATAAGTCTACATCTAAAGATTCCTTGTTCTACATTCCTCCATTTCCTTCCTTTCAAGCGAAGCAACAAAGAAATTAAGCTGCTACTCCCTCGACCTTTTCATGTGAGAAGACTAAAAACCAGCTCAGATTACATATGCCTACGATACGTGGTAGGACAATCATAAAAAATGGTAGGCCTAAGGTATCGGTGACATGACGGATCACTTCGCATGGGAGCCACTCTGTCTTCCGGATCTCGAATTCTCTTTCATTAACAAGTTTAGATCGTTCGCAGTGAATGGGGGATTTGACTTTAAAATTCAGACTTCAGGTTTCGGTTGCATATTTAATTTGTCTTTTTGGATTTTGGCAGTCATATCGTACAGCTTCGATTTAATCTGTCCCGGTCCATGGAGACATTAGGGACCTGATACGTCACATGGTGGGAGCCATTTCATCCATCGTTAAAATCTCCCACAATGCATTATTCCAGGCACACGCACCAATGCTTATGGATGATGCACTCCCCATATAAACCCCCTCCTCCCACCCACCCACCACTACGGGTATCAAGAGTCCCCTTCCTTTTCCTTCTATCACGACGGCTTTCTTTTCCACCCCCCCCCTCCCCCACTCTTCCCCTTTCTTCGCGCCTACCAACTCTCTCTCCCCCCACCCACCCACCTCCCCATCCAGTCGCATTATCATGCGACCCGACATGTCCCCACGCATCAAATTTAGTCGCACCTTTGCATAATTCATAGTGAAATACGTGCCACATTAAATAAATGGGTTCCATTACGGCCCAGAAATGATACTTAATAAATGGGTTCTGTCATACCCTTCAATGACATTAATAACAGGGTTCCATCATACCCTCCAGTAATGCTAAATAAATGCTTTATTCAGCACCTAAATAATACTGAACAGGTGGGGTCCTATATACCCCTCAAATACTATTTAACAAATGGGTTCCGATGTAATCCTCAATTATTTTCCTTATATATAAGTAAAGGAATAAAAATTATTTTTATTTTTCATCTCAACTACAGTTACCATGGCTCCTTGTTAGAAGACTGACGTGTGCACCATTCAATATAGAAACAGGTGATATGAACTGAATATGAAAAACATTGCAGCGACATTCACTTTTCGTCTGTTCGTGAGCACAGTGACTTTTCCCTTAATGATCATGTCAGATCTTTGAAGTTACATCCTTAGTTTTAGAAATGACTTGATTACTGTCCCTAGAAATGGATTGGAATGGAATACAGAATTTAGGCCAAAGGCCAAGCACTGGGATCTATGAGGTCATTCAGCGCTGAAATGGAAATTGAGAATAGAAAGACTTGAAAGGTGTAACAGGAGGAAAACCTCGCAGTTGCAATATGAAACAAGTGTTAGGACAGGGTGGATAGCAAGATGAAAGAGAGAGAATATGTAAGGAGGTACAGTAAAAGAAACGAAAGGGGTTGCAGCTATGGACTGAAGACACGCTGCAAAGAACCTTAAGTAATGCCTACAGTGCACCGCGTGAGATGCACTGACGGCACTACCCTCTTATGGGGAACTGTCCCTAGAAGGAAACATCATTCCAGACATCAGAATACGTTTTGATTCTTCCTGATCGTTCTGAATCAGTTCTAAAATATTCTATGATTTGACGAATTTTAAGATAATTCTAACGAAAAAACGTGTCCAGTCTATGATTAGTCGACTTCTGAAGTAACTAAGTAAACAGCTGTTCGAAAATGATGGCCATACATCAAGGTCATTATTTTCGACGATATCTCGCTGGTGCAAGTTGATCCTGTAAAATGCTGAAATATACAGGGAATAGTAAGTCGGGAATATAGTGTTTTTCAATGGGAAAAACATGACTCTTAACTGATATGATGTCGCCATTCCCTTTATAGCACTCCCTGAAGCAAGAGTTAGTCCACATTCTTTATGAAGATAAATTTGCTGAACAACGTCACTTCAGAGACTACGCTCGTTTCCTCTACACCGTCAGTAGGCAATTTCTGGTAAGTATCTTTTTATAATTATAACGATAAGTGCTGACGAAAAGACAAAACCTAATTCTGTGTTAACTGTAATAAACGGTATGTTTTTACTTTGTTAAAAACCTGCAGATAACAGGCAATCATAGAGATTAAAGGGCCTTTTACTACTTCCATCAGTATCTAATGTTACTCACCTGGCCAACGTTTAGAGCAGTGGTTCTTAACCTTTTTATTACCACGCCCAGTTTAAGAGTTGGTCATTCCCTCCACGGCCTCCTTGCATCTATGAGTAAAATTCCCTCCCAGATTTAAAGGAAAATGAAAAAAAGAAAGAGAGAGAGAGAGAGAAGGAGTGTTTTAATTCTTTTGGGAATGAATTAATGAGATATTTGACACTGCTTCCTAGCGACTCTTGTTAAGAGAATAACGAATATAATTAGAGAATTTTTAATTTTTCCCTAGGGCTCGCGCCGCCCTTGGAAATTGCTGACGTCCCTCCCGGTTGAGAACCACTGGTTTAGAGTTCACTGTTGACTAACTTCCTGCTCAAAAATGAACTATCACTAACCTATGACATTTGAGGCGGACAGTTTTCATATTAATCACTTGGCAGCACGTACTGGTTCAGTAAAAATTGCATAACCGAGTGATTAAGACACGGAAAATTAATTAAGCATCGGAACTTAGAATCATGTGACCCAAGGGTGAAAATTCGGTGACTTTGCTTTTGGTGGCCCTCGAGAAATAGAAGCTCTTCAGTGCGATTAATAGTAATCACACGGCGGCATTTTTGACAAAATATGAACGCGCACTTCTTTGTGATTGTTAAATTACGTGAATTTGTAAATAAAACTAATTATGGAATCCATGTAAAAAAAAAAATACAAAACAGATGAGGAGAGAACAAATGGTATTCCTGTGTTTGCTGGACAACTAAGAATAAGTACGGAAGATAAAAAAAATGACAGTTTGCTCCGCTGAAGAAAGATTTAAAGGTATCTTTTGGTATGCAGAAATGCTCAGAGGTCTAAAAAGGCCAAGATCCGGCTTCTTAATGGTAATAATTATAAGGCTACAATGCATCAGGCAAAATGATCTGTTCATTAGATCTTTACATTGGGATATTATGTATAATACATATAGGTATCTAAGCAAGAAACAATTAACATTGAATTGTACAAGGGAATAAACAAAGTATATTTAATGACGGAAAATTTCTGACTTTTGACATTTTACATTATCTTGCAGGAAGTATATTTCCCTTTAAGCATTGTAACTGATTCTAGTTTCACCTCTATCACTGCAACAAAAATGCTATTCAAGTGCAGCAGGAAAGGTTAAAAGACTTAACTATTAAATGAAAGTTAAACACCCCGTTTATTAATAGGTGGGTTGTGGTTAAGATAAGGGGTTTTTCTTAAAGGAGTAAGGCGTTTTCCTTAAGAGTTTCTGTTGTACTGAAGACTCAAGAACGTTCAAAATTTTCCAGAATACAAGGAAAAACCCAACGATACTGACCATTCGCACTCAGCATAAATCGGATGAAGTGAAAGGGGATTGAGTGGTTATGGTTATACACTGCGTTAAGAACAGACAAATTGGCTTGCACTGAAAATATATCCGAACGAAATAAAATTTTGTAAACGCACTGACATGGTTGGACTTGTCATAATTAATTGTACGGTAAGTCTGTAATATTCTGAAGCTTTTATTCAAGGCTCCTGACTATGCTAGCCATATAACCAACTTAGCTAGAGGGTAACTACAAACATATATAACCAGTTTTAATACATGTAATTTTGTATTTCACGCTAAAATGACGGAAATGGGAGTTCGTTCATTTCTAACCATACATATTAAGATCTCTCGGCAACGATTGAACGACCCAGTTGAAAAATAAAGGAAAAATGTGGGCAAATTAATATCTGGTAGTGCTACGCTGTTGCTAGGCAGACGACTCGGTTACTCGAGGTCGGTTGGATGGTAAGTCAAATGCTGAATATTAAATCTGGGATAATTCTATGGGTCATTTCCGTAGCCTTCGCGCTGAAAGTTTATCTGTCCCACCCACTGCAGGGCTACTGCTTACAGCATTGCTGCTCAACTAGTGTTCTGATTAATTATTTTTAAATTATTCAACTTTATTTATTTTTATATAATACATACATATATATATATATATATAATATAATATATATCGCTTTTTATATATATATATATATATATATATATAATTTCTTTGCCAGTCGTTTCTTCCCTTTTTGTTCTCTTTTCGCTTATGGACTTTCTGTTATGTGAAGGCTTGCTTTGCGAGTTAATGGGCTAATCGTGTGTTTATGAATTATAGTATTAACAACAGATTATGGACAACTCCCTGTGCAGAGATGTCACTTATTCGTGCAATACATTTATCAAAATGCAAAAAAATAAAAAATAAACAATATACAAGAAGCACCCTAAAAAGCTACTCAAAACAGAGTAAAAAATATACATGTATGTATATATATATAATTATATATATATACATACATAAAGAATGAAATAATATGTAAGGCTCATTTTTATCTTTCCAGGGCCAGTTCATAAATGCAGGTAATTGTTAAGAGAGTGCTCCCTGCGGGAAAACGAAGGTAAACTTACTTAAAAAGAGCTCCTCACAGCTGAGAGCCATCTAAGGCCGAAAGAGGAGTGAACGCGTCATGTATACTTGACTAATAAAACGTGACCAGTAGGTTTTGTTTTCCTATATATATATATATTGTATATGCATATCTTTTCATAAAATTACTGGCAGGCTATATGACTTTCAACCGTTTCTTCCCTTCTTCTTCTGTAGAAATTATGGACTTTCTGTTATGTGAAAGCTTGATTACAAGTTCTGGGCTAATCGTGTGTTATGAATTGGAACCTATTAACACCAGATTTGAACAACTCCCTGTACAGGATGTCTTATCTGCAATACATTTATCAAAATACAAAAAAAAAAATTAAACAATATACAAAAGCACCTAAAAATATATCAAAATAAAGTAAAAATATACATATATATATATATATATTATATATATATATATAAATAAAAATAATATATAGGCTCATTTCGCCCAGGGCCAGTTCATAAATGCAGGTAATTTTTAGTGCTCCCTGCGGGAAAAATATTGTAAACTGCTTTAAAAACTCCTCACAGGAGAGCCATCTAAGGCCGAAAGAGGAGTAACGCGTCATTTATGACTATAAAACGTACGTAGGGTTTTATTTCCTTGCCGCTTCGGTTGTCCTGCATATCTTTTCATAAAATTATATCCATGACCTATGCGTTATATATGGGAATTTATGATTATAATTTGATTACAGTTTCTATATCGGATATATTGGAATATAAGTTTATTCTCAGGATATATATATATATATATATATATATATATATATATATATATATATATATATAAATTTATATCATCATAGAGCTGAAAGAGGGAATGAAACAAGCAGTTGACCAAGAGCTTTCCTTTATTTTTCACACCTCCCCAGGGGCAAGTGATACAAAAAATCATTATTCGTTACAGAGACACCTCTGTGTCAGCAATGCATAAACATAAAAACTATTATACTACTATTTAAAAACTAATTTTATTCCTTATTTATATGGAGTTATCAAAACTCATAAGGAAAATAATCCTGTTAGACCCATTATAAGTTCTTTAGGTTCTTGGACCTATAAACTATCGAGGTGGCTTGTTACCGAGTTGTCTCCAATGCTTGTAAACATATCGGGTGTGTCCGTGAAAAACAATGTGGATTTTATAGCTAGGTTAAGAAGGTTTAATTTTAATTATGATTTTATGTTAATCAGTTTTAACGTCAGCTCATTGTTTACAAAAGTACCAGTAGATGAACTACTTGAATTTATGAAGAAAGAAATGGAAAAATTAACTTTTTCATTCGACAGGTCTTCTATGATCAAGCTTATAGAACTGTGTGTTAGAGGTTGTATGTTTGTGTTTGGAGAAAAGTATTATGAGCAAAAAATTGGCATGGTAATGGGCAACCCGTTATCTCCACTACTTAGTAACCTTGATAAGGAGTTTTTCGAAAGTGCGCACCTACCAAGGATACTTCCTAAAGGTATCCTGTGGATTAGGTACGTTGATGATATATCTTGTGCTTGGCTTGTTGACAAAGATGAAGATAGCTTCCTAACAGCATTAAATTCCCAAGTACCTTCTATAAAATTTACCTTACAAACAGAATTTGATAGCAAGTAGGCATTTATAGATGTTTAAGTTGTGAGGAATGACAGAAATTTTAAATTTTCCTATATAAATTTTTATTCAAACCATCATCCTAGAACGATGATGATGGTATTTTCGTCTATGTTTTTAAGGGGGCTGCGGGTCTGTTGCCCGAACTTTCTCGAGGCTGAGCTTCGGAAGGCCCGAGAGATTGCAACAAGTCGTAGATCCCCTTGTGATTTTATTGACAGATCTTTCTGTAAAGCAAGAAAAACATTTTATAAAGTTTTTCATAGTAGTGATTGTAAAGTGAAAAACCTTCTTATTTTACCATACTATAACCAGTTCTTGGCCATCTCTGGGCTGTCGAGACCATTTAATGATAATGTCATTTTTAAGAATATGTAGTTAAGAACATGTTAATCAGGACTTCCCCTCTACAGAAGAATGGTTGCATACATGAGATCCTTTGCAATCAGCGTAATAGAAAGCACGTGGGACAGAGTGCAAAGAACTCGAAAGAAGATTAAAACAACATAAATATAATGTCAGAACAGGGCATACTGCAAGCAGTTTATTTCAGCATATGAGAGAGTGCAACCACACCACCAATTGGAAAAAAGCTAAAGAGATGCTGTTCTGTGAAGACATCACGAAAAGAAACTTTGCTGAATCATGTATAATTAAGAAAAATCGTGTAGATTTCATCAACAGCAGCGCCGGGATGTAAAAACTGGACGAACTACTTGTAAACATTTTTTTAGAAAATTAGTTTTAAGTAGTAGTACGAGTTTTAGTTTTCTGTAAAAGAAAACTATTGAGATGGCTATAATCTGTCCATGCGCACTTTTTCTGTCCGCCCTCAGATCTGATCTTAAAAACTACTGAGACTAGAGGGCTACAAATTGATATGTAGACCATCCACCTTCCAATCACCAAACATAGCAAACTGCAGCCCTCTAGCCTCAGTAGTTTTTATTTTACTTAAGGTTAAAGTTAGCCATGATTGTGCGTCTGGCACGGCCATAGGTGCCAACAACACAGGCCACCACCGGCTCATAGCTGAGAGTTTCATGGGCCACGGCTGAGATTGTCATGGGCCGTGACTGAGAGTTTCATACAGCATTATATGCTGTACAGAAAACTCGATTGTGCCGAAGAAAATTCAGCAAATTTTTTACATGTTTATGTTTATGTACTGCTGCCAGAGAGGTGTCTTGTAACAATGAATTTTTGCGTCACCTGACCCTGAGGTGGTGTGAAAAGTGGACGAAAGCGCTTGGTCAGCTCCTTGTTTCATTCCTTCCTCCAGCTCTACTGTACAATATAAAATATCGCAAGGTTTCTCGATAGATCGTATATTATATATATATATATATATATATATATATATATATATATATATATATATATATATATATATATATATATATATATATAATATATATATTATTATGTATTATATATATATATATATAATGTATATGTTATTATGTATTCACATATATATATATATATATATATATATATATATATATATATATATATATATATATATATATATATATATATATATATATATATATTCCTTTCCTCTTAAAGTGCATAGACTCACGTCTCCTCATTGATCCTTCACCCAGACTGTGCGATAACTGGCACATTTGCTCTTCACCCCCGCAACAACCTTTCTTCCAAGCATGCAACCAAGGACCGTCGTGCTGCGCGCACGCACGTCCTATAGCCTTACCCCCGTACCCCCTACCATGCCCCTACACCCCTCCCTACTCTTCCCTCTCCCCGACGTCTCTTCCTCTCTTGAACTTCTCCCAATACTCGGCTGCATTCTCTTGACACTTCCCTTCTCTAACCACACCCCCTTCTGTTCGATTCCGCCCATTTTGTTCTCTTCTGTTCCACCCTTCTCTCACGACAGACTTTTCTGTCAGGAGATTCTCTCTCTCTCTCTCTCTCTCTCCAACATGCAATCTCCTAAATTCTCTCTTTCTATCGTAGATACAATTCAAATCTCTCTCTATATCCAACAATCAATCAATCCTAAATTATTCCGTGATTCCTTTGTGTGTGTGTGTGATACAATTCAAATAAACATATATATATTTATATATACATATATATAGTATATATATATATATGTCTTTTGGTTTGATATATATACAGGAATATATATATGCAAGTCATGTTTTCCACTTAGAATCGAAATAAACATCGTATTTATTATAGTTGTATATCTCTCCTGATGGTCGAAAATTGATGTCACACAGTCTATATATTTGACATATATATTATTACTCATGGACGTAAAGTGAATCTGACAAATGGCAAGACATTTGATTCAAGACATTTAAGAGTAAATAAAAATCACTTGATTAATAGTGACTACATATCATAAACACCCTATTATTACAATTTTAGAAATAAGCTAATTATATATATCTGAGCAAAACCTTGACAGGGCACAGCAGAGTAACTTATATCTCTCCTGATATTGTTCACCAGTTCAGAATAAAGTGAATCTGATATATATATCTCCCTTTGGGTGTTATTATTGTTTATATAAATGAATATATATATATATATATATATATATATATATATATATATATATATATATATATATATATATATATATATATATATATATGTCAACTTTATCACATACACAATTGTTCTGTGCATTAGTAGAATTACTAACAGGACCTCATTCAAACTGGATGGTATCTAATGGAGTATTTATTCAGAGAGAGTTACAAGTTTTCTTGGACAAACAGTCCTCATTATCAAGTATCCGTACAATGACGGATACTTGATAACGAGGACTGTTTGTCCAAGAAAGCTTGTAACTTTTTCTGAATAAATACTCCATTAGATAAAATCCAGTTTCAATGGGGTCCTTTAGTATATATATATATATATATATATATATATATATATATATATATATATATATATATATATATATATATTAGTAATATATATTATATATATATATATATACATATATATATATCTATATATACATATGTATATATATATATATATATATATATATATATATATATATATATATATATATATATATATATATATGAAATTAATATACGTAAACATACACCAAAGCATCAATGTAATCCTTTTTTCTCCTCCACTCCATCTTGGAAGACCTTCCCACTATTTTTTCCTTCACTTCCACGTCCTCCACACCTCGCTCACACCCTTCCCCTCACCTCCTCCTCCTCCTCCCCCTCCCCGGCCAACCCCCATTCACATCCTATTATCACCCTGCTTAACCTATTCCCTCCTTATCGCCTGCTCAACCTTCCTGATACAGGTCTGAACCACTGTGTACCCATTTACATGTTCTCCGCCCCTCCCCGCCTCTTCTAACTACTATTCAGCCTCTCCACTGGGACCCTCCATCCACTGGGGTCCCCCCCCACCCACCCCTCCAAGGCCCTGCCCTCATCCCTCTCCTCCCACCTTCCTACTCTTCCTCCAACGTGGTCTATAATCTTTCTGTCCCTCCTCCCCCTCCTCCTCGCCTCCTACTACCCCAACGGGGTCTATAATCTTTCTATCCCTTCCCCCTCCTCCTCCTACACCTCCTCCTCCTCCTCCTCCTCCTCCTGCACCAGCAGGGTCTATAATCTTTCCGACCCTCCCCAGCCCTCACACCTCCTGCACCAGAGGCAACATCCCAATCTTCTTGGCAGGCAACTAGTTATTATCCGCCATTTTCTCTGGAAATAGACCCTATCATTTGTCCGTCATTGGAGAGTCTCATTTGTCTCGGCTCTGAGCCGCCATGGCAGTTAAAGCCCTTCATGGCGGTCCCGCTCTCACCTCCTTCCGAAAAAAAAGACACAAGGAACAAAATTCAGCCATTTTGGCTTGGCGCTTCTCTCCCGCAGGATTCATCCCGTGACGGCAGTGGTCCTGTCACTTTCGACAGGTCGGGGGAGATGGGCTTGATCTGACGTCACGAAATGTGAAGGGAAACTGCAGTTTCACAATAACAAGAATAAAAGAGGATCACTGGAAAGGTGTCCGGCCATTTTGCCTTTGCTTTTATCTCATGCAAGATGTGCTTTGGGACATCAATGGTATTGATTTAAAGAAAGTTGAGTGGGCCGTAGCTGATATGACATCACCACTGTCACCACCTTCCGAGAGAGAGAGAGAGAGAGAGAGAGAGAGAGAGAGAGAGAGAGAGAGAGAGAGAGAGAGAGAACAAAAGAAAAACAGCCATTTTGACCTTCAGTTTCTCTCCTGCAAGATTCATCTCGTGACGTCATTGATACACCTTGTAAGTGATCGATCACGTCATATTTATTCAGACATCACAACTTACAGCTCTTTCAAAAATTGGTGAAAGAAAATAGCTAATAACTTCTCACTGGCAAGATTCACTGTAATGCATCAGTGATTACTTTTAAAAGGTCGAGCACGACATGAAAGCACAAGCAAAGGAAGTGAAATTGCAAAATACGGGAATATAAGAGACTGACAGATGGGAGGGGAATC